>NC_092718.1:227387496-227687496 GCF_047496885.1 Scyliorhinus torazame
GCTTGAAAGTTCCTAAAGTGTCCGACTCCACTCTCACAGCAGGCAGTCCATTCCACACCCTAACCACTCTCTGAGTAAAGAACCTACCTCGGACATCCCTCCTATATCTCCCACCCTGAACCTTATAGTTATGCCCCCTTGTAACAGCTACATCCACCCGAGGAAATAGTCTCTGAACGTCCACTCTATCTATCTCACTATCTTATAAACCTCTATTAAGTCGCCTCTCATCCACCTCCGCTCCAAAAAGAAAAGCCCTAGCTCCCTCAACCTTTCCTCATAAGACCTATCCTGCAAACCAGGCAGCATCCTGTTAAATCTCCTTTGCACCCTTTCCAATGCTTCCACATCCTTCCTATAATGAGGTGACCAGAACTGCACACAATACTCCAAATGTGGTCTCACCAGGGTCCTGTACAGTTGCAGCATAACCCCGCGGCTCTTAAACTCAATCCCCCTGTTAATAAACGCTAACACACTATAAGCCTTCTTCACGGCTCTATCCACTTGAGTGGCAACCTTCAGAGATCTGTGGACATGAACCCCAAGATCTCTCTGTTCCTCCACATTCCTCAGAACCCTGCCGTTGACCCTGTAATCCGCATTCAAATCTTTCCTACCAAAATGAATCACCTCGCACTTATCAGGGTTAAACTCCATCTGCCATTTTTTGGCCCAGCTCTGCATCCTATCAATGTCTCTTTGCAGCCTACAACAGCCCTCCACCTCATCCACTACTCCACCAATCTTGGTGTCATCAGCAAATTTACTGACCCACCCTTCAGCCCCCTCCTCCAAGTCATTGATAAAAATCACAAATAGCAGAGGACCCAGCACTGATCCCTGTGGTACACCGCTGGTAACTGGTCTCCAGTCTGAACATTTTCCATCCACCACCACCCTCTGTCTTCTATGTGATAGCAAGTTACTTATCCAATTGGCCACATTTCCCTCTATCCCACACCTCCTTACTTTCTTCATGAGCCGACCATGAGGAACCTTATCAAACACCTTACTAAAATCCATGTATACGACATCAACTGCTCTACCTTCATCTACACATTTAGTTACCTCCTCAAAGAATTCAATCAAATTTGTGAGGCAAGACCTAACCTTCACAAATCCGTGTTGACTATCCCGGATTAAGCTGCATCTTTCAAAATGGTCATATGGGTGACATTGAGGGAGAGATTATTGTCGTCGCACCAGTTCACCAGATTCTCTATCTCATTCCTAGTACTCTGTCTCGTCATTGTTTGAAATCTGACCCACTACGGTGGTGTCATCAGCAAATTTGAAAATCGGGTTGGAGGGGAATTTGGCCACACAGTCATAGGTGTATAAGGAGTATAGTAGGGGGCTGAGGACACAGCTTTGCGGGGCACCGGTGTTGAGGATGATCGTGGAGATGTTGTTGCCTATCTTTACTGATTGTGGTCTGTGGGTTAGAAAGTTCAGGATCCAGTCGCAGAGGGAGGAGCCGAGGCCAAGGCCACGGAGTTTGGAGATGAGTTTCGTAGGAATGATGGTGTTGAAGACTGAGCTGTAGTCGATAAATAGGAGTCTGACAGGTGTCTTTGTTATCTAGGTGTTCCAGGGTAGAGTGCAGGGCCATGGAGATGGCGCCTGCTGTGGACCTGTTGCAGCGGTAGGCGAACTGTAGTGGGTCAAGGCAATCCGGGAGGCTGGAGTTGATTCGTGCCATGACTAACCTTTCGAAGCACTTCATGATGATGGATGTCAGAGCCACTGGACCATAGTCATTAAGGCACGCTGCTTGACTTTTTTGGGTACAGGGATGAAGGCCGTCTTCTTGAAGCGGATAGGGACCTCAGATTGTTGTAAAGAGAGGTTGAAGATGTCTGCGAATACCCCCGCCAGCTGATCCGCGCAAGACCAGAGTGCTCGTCCGGGTACCCCACTCGGGCCAGTGGCTTTCCGTGGGTTGACCTTCGAGAAGGCTGTTCCGACGTCTGCAGTGGTGATCTCAGATACAAGTCCATCCGCGGCTTCTGGGGTGGAGGGCTCGCTCTCGCTGACCTCTTGCTCAAAGCGGGCATAGAATGCGTTGAGCTCATCAGGGAGGGGTGCGTTGGAGCTGATGATTTTACATGCCTTCATCTTGTAGCCCGTTATGTCTTGCAGACCTTGCCAAAGACGGCGGGGGTCCGTGTGGCTAGCCTGGGACTCGAGCTTGGTCCGGTTCTGTCTTTTGGCATCTTTGATGGATTTCTTTAGATCATATCTGGCTTTCTTGTAGAGGTCAGGGTTGCCTGACTTGAACGCCTCAGACCCAGACTTCAGCGAGCAGTGGATATCCCTGTTCATCCAGGGTTTCCGGTTGGGAAACACGCGGATTCGCTTCTTTGACACACAGTCTTCTACACACTTACTGATGAAGTCAGTTACTGGAGTGACGTACTCGTTCAGGCTGGTCGCAGAGTTTTAAACACTGACCAGTCCACTGACTCTAAGCAGTCCCGTCGGAGACCATCCGATTCCTCAGACCAACAATGCACGACTTTCTTTGACGGATTCTCCCGCTTCAGTTTTTGCTTATAAGCCGGGAGCAGGAGCACAGCCTTGTGGTCAGATTTGCCAAAGTGTGGGCGGGCGATAGAGCGGTCGGCATGTTTGATATTTGTGTAGCAGTGCCCAGGATGTTTGGGCCTCTGGTGGAACAGGTGACGTGTTGGTGGTAACTAGGTTGTACGCTCTTGAGCTTGGTCTGATTGAAGACCCCAGCGCCAATGAACAAGGCCTCGGGATGTTTTGTTTCAAGGCTATTTGTGGTGGTGAATATTTCGTCCAGTGCGATTTTCACGTTCGCATGGGGTGAGATGTAAACTGCCGTCAGGATAACGGAGCTGAACTCCCGCGGAAGGTAGTAGGGGCGGCATTTTAGCGTCAGGTATTCTAGGTCCGGGAGCAGAAACTCGTCAGTGTTGCTACATCTCGGCACCAGGAGATGTTGATTAGGAGGCAGACCCCACCTCCCCTTGCCTTGCCTGAGGCCGCCGTACGGTCCATTCGGTGAATTGAGAGTCTGGTTGTAGGGCACGGTCCGGTGAAGCAGGAGTGAGCCATGTCTCGGTGAAACAGAGCACTCAGCAGTCCCTTAGTTCTCTTTGAAAAGTGAGTCTGGCTTTAAGTTCTTCTCACTTGTTTTCCAGAGATTGGACATTAGCTGGGAGTGAGCTGGGCAGAGGGGCTTTGGGGCCGCGTTGTTTCGCTCTCACCTGCAGACCTGCGCGTTTCCCACGCTTCCTGGAGTGACGGCTTCTTTTCGAGCCTGGGAGACGGTGAGTGTGCAGTGTGAGGGGAATAGTTGTGTCCAATGAGGCTGTGCATTCTGGATCACTCTGGTAAGGCGGATGTGTCGAATTTCAAATTAGTCGTGTTAATACATTTATAGCTTTGTTTAAGTTAAAGTTAGTTTGTGGTCTTTGTGAACACTACGCCAACCATCCTGCATTCAGCAACACAAAGAACAGCACCACCCATCCGTCTCCCCCTCCCCCGTCCCCCTCCCCCGTCCCTCTCCCCCTCCCCTGTCCCCTCTCCCCCTCCCCCGTCCCTCTCCCCCTCGCTCTCTCCCCCCCCCCGTACCCCCCCTCCCCATCCCTTTCCCTCTCCCCATTGCTCTTCCCCCCCCGTACCCCTCCCCCTCGCCATCCCGCTCCCCCTCCCTCTCCCCCCATCGTACCCCTCCCCCTCGCCATCCCGCTCCCCCTCCCCGTCCCCCTCCCCGTCACTCTCCCCCTCCCCCTCCCCGTCCCTCTCCCCCTCCCCGTCCCTCTCCCCCTCCCCGTCACACTCCCCCTCCCCGTCTCGATCTCCCCCTCCCCGTCTCGATCCCCCCCCCCCCCCCGTCTCTCTCACTCTCCCCGTATCTCTCCCCCTCCCAGTCCCTCTCACTCTCCCCTGCTCCCATTTACCAGTTTCTGGAAGAGATGGCCAACGGAATGTCGGGAATCCCAGTTCTGGATTTTGGGTTGCAGACTGTCACAAAATTCCCGGTGAAAATGGTGGATTTCCTGCACCTTATAGAAGATGGTCTCTATCTGCTGATTGGTCAGAACCGGCTGGGACGTAGTTGCAGCAGCCTTGAGCGGTTTCAGAGGCTGCAAAAGAAAGATCCGGAAACAATCAACAGGACCTCGTGGGACCAACACTGCCCCAGCACGAAGACGGAGGTTAACACAGCACTGAGCAAACCATCCCCACAGAGTAACCCAGATATAACCCAGGGACCTCTAACCCTGCCTGTCTGGCTGGGGCAAAGAAACTGGAAAAACAAATGATCGCGTCAAAATCCACTCCAGGCGCAATATTCACTGACACCGCAGTGCAGTACTGAGGGAGTGCCGCACTGTCAGAGGGTCAGTACTGAGGGAGTGCTGCACTGTCAGAGGGTCAGTACTGAGGGAGTGCTGCACTGTCAGAGGGTCAGTACTGAGGGAGTGCTGCACTGTCAGAGGGTCAGTACTGAGGGAGCGCCGCACTGTCAGAGGGTCAGTACTGAGGGAGTGCTGCACTGTCAGAGGGTCAGTACTGAGGGAGTGCAGCACTGTCGGAGGGTCAGTACTGAGGGAGTGCTGCACTGTCAGAGGGTCAGTACTGAGAGAGTGCTGCACTGTCAGAGGGTCAGTACTGAGGGAGTGCTGCACTGTCAGACGGTCAGTACTGAGGGAGTGCTGCACTGTCAGAGGGTCAGTACTGAGGGAGTGCTGCTCTGTCAGAGGGTCAGTACTGAGGGAGTGCTGCACTGTCAGAGGGTCAGTACTGAGGGAGAGCCGCACTGTCAGAGGGTCAGTACTGAGGGAGTGGTGCACTGTCAGAGGGTCAGTACTGAGGGAGTGCCGCACTGTCAGAGGGTCAGTACTGAGGGAGAGCCGCACTGTCAGAGGGTCAGTACTGAGGGAGTGCTGCCCTGTCAGAGGGTCAGTACTGAGGGAGTGCTGCACTGTCAGAGGGTCAGTACTGAGAGAGCGCCGCACTGTCAGAGGGTCAGTACTGAGGGAGTGCTGCACTGTCAGAGGGTCAGTACTGAGGGAGTGCCGCACTGTCAGAGGGTCAGTACTGAGGGAGTGCCGCACTGTCAGAGGGTCAGTACTGAGGGAGTGCCGCACTGTCAGAGGGTCAGTACTGAGGGAGTGCTGCACTGTCAGAGGGTCAGTACAGAGGGAGTGCTGCACTGTCAGAGGGTCAGTACAGAGGGAGTGCTGCACTGTCAGAGGGTCAGTACTGAGGGAGTGCCGCACTGTCAGCGGGTCAGTACTGAGAGAGCGCCGCACTGTCAGAGGGTCAGTACTGAGGGAGTGCCGCACTGTCAGAGGGTCAGTACTGAGGGAGTGCCGCACTGTCAGAGGGTCAGTACGGAGGGAGTGCCGCACTGTCAGAGGGTCAGTACTGAAGGAGTGCTGCACTGTCAGAGGGTCGGTACTGAGAGAGTGCCGCACTGTCAGAGGGTCAGTACTGAGGGAGTTCCGCACTGTCAGTGGGTCAGTACTGAGGGAGTGCCGCACTGTCAGAGGGTCAGTACTGAGGGAGTGCCGCACTGGTCAGAGGGTCAGTACTGAGGGAGTTCCGCACTGTCAGTGGGTCAGTACTGAGGGAGTGCTGCACAGTCAGAGGGTCAGTACTGAGGGAGTGCCGCACTGGTCAGAGGGTCAGTACTGAGGGAGTGCTGCACTGTCAGAGGGTCAGTACGGAGGGAGTGCCGCACTGTCAGAGGGTCAGTACTGAGGGAGTGCCGCACTGTCAGAGGGTCAGTACTGAGGGAGTTCCGCACTGGTCAGAGGGTCAGTACTGAGGGAGTGCCGCACTGGTCAGAGGGTCAGTACTGAGGGAGTGCCGCACTGTCAGAGGGTCAGTACTGAGGGAGTTCCGCACTGTCAGTGGGTCAGTACTGAGGGAGTGTCGCACTGACAGAGGGTCAGTACTGAGGGAGTGTCGCACTGTCAGAGGGTCAGTACTGAGGGAGTGCCGCACTGTCAGTGGGTCAGTACTGAGGGAGTGTCGCACTGTCAGAGGGTCAGTACTGAGGGAGTGCCGCACTGTCAGAGGGTCAGTACTGAGGGAGTGCTGCACTGTCGGAGGGTCAGTACTGAGGGAGTGCTGCACTGTCAGAGGGTCAGTACTGAGGGAGTGTGTACTGAGGGAGCGCTGCACTGTCAGAGGGTCAGTACTGAGGGAGTGCTGCACAGTCAGAGGGTCAGTACTGAGGGAGTGCTGCACTGTCAGAGGGTCAGTACTGAGGGAGTGCCGCACTGTCAGAGGGTCAGTACTGAGGGAGTGCTGCACAGTCAGAGGGTCAGTACTGAGGGAGTGCCGCACTGTCAGAGGGTCAGTACTGAGGGAGTGTCGCACTGTCGGAGGGTCAGTACTGAGGGAGTGCTGCACTGTCAGAGGGTCAGTACTGAGGGAGTGTCGCACTGTCGGAGGGTCAGTACTGAGGGAGTGTCGCACTGTCAGAGGGTCAGTACTGAGGGAGTGCTGCACTGTCAGAGGGTCAGTACTGAGGGAGTGCTGCACTGTCAGAGGGTCAGTACTGAGGGAGTGCTGCACTGTCAGAGGGTCAGTACTGAGGGAGTGCTGCACTGTCAGAGGGTCAGTACTGAGGGAGTGCTGCACTGTCAGAGGGTCAGTGCTGAGGGAGTGCCGCGCTGTCAGAGGGTCAGTACTGAGGGAGTGCCGCACTGTCAGAGGGTCAGTACTGAGGGAGTGCAGCACTGTCAGAGGGTCAGTACGGAGGGAGTGCTGCACTGTCAGAGGGTCAGTGCTGAGGGAGTGCAGCACTGTCAGAGGGTCAGTACGGAGGGAGTGCTGCACTGTCAGAGGGTCAGTACTGAGGGAGTGCCGCACTGTCAGAGGGTCAGTACTGAGGGAGTGCAGCACTGTCAGAGGGTCAGTACGGAGGGAGTGCTGCACTGTCAGAGGGTCAGTGCTGAGGGAGTGCAGCACTGTCAGAGGGTCAGTACGGAGGGAGTGCTGCACTGTCAGAGGGTCAGTACTGAGGGAGTGCCGCACTGTCAGAGGGTCAGTACTGAGGGAGTGCCGCACTGTCAGAGGGTCAGTGCTGAGGGAGTGCAGCACTGTCAGAGGGTCAGTACGGAGGGAGTGCTGCACTGTCAGAGGGTCAGTACTGAGGGAGTGCCGCACTGTCAGAGGGTCAGTACTGAGGGAGTGCAGCACTGTCAGAGGGTCAGTACGGAGGGAGTGAGATGCAGAAACACAGACACCGACAGGCCGACGCACAGGTGCAGACAGGCGGTTACGATTTTGTCTTTTATAAAGCGGTTAGACAGCTACATGGCAGGGTGGGTATGGGCCAAATGCGGGTAAGTGAGACTAGTTTCATAGATTATCATAGAATTTACAGTGCAGAAGGAGGCCATTCAGCCCATCGAGTCTGCACCGGCTCTTGGAAAGAGCACCCTACCCAAGGTCAACACCGCCACCCTATCCCCATAACCCAGTAACCCCACCCAACACTAAGGGCAATTTATCATGGCCAATCCACCTAACCCGCACATCTTTGGACTGTAGGAGGAAACCGGAGCACCCGGAGGAAACCCACGCACACACGGGGAGGATGTGCAGACTCCGCACAGACAGTGACCCAAGCCAGAATCGAACCTGGGACCCTGGCGCTGTGAAGCAATTGTGCTAACCACAGTGCTGCCGTGCTGCCCGGAATGAAGAACTTGTCGTAGTGCGCCCATGGACCAGCTGGGCCGAAGGGCCCTTTTCCTTGCTGTAAACATCTATGACACTGACACTCACACACACAGACACACACAGAGACAGACACACAGAGAGACAGACACAGACAGAATGACAGACAGACACACACACAGACAGAATGACAGACGCACACACACGCGGACACACACACACACACACACACACACACACATGTGGACAGACACACACGTGGACAGACACACACGTGGACAGACACACACACGCGGACAGACACACACACGCGGACAGACACACACGCGGACAGACACAGTCACACACAGACAGACACACACACACACAGACAGACACACACACAGACAGACACACGCACAGACACAAAGAGACAGACACACACACACACACAGACAGACACACACAGACAGACACACACAGACAGACACACACACAGACAGACACACAGACAGACAGAGACAGACAATATCTGTGATATTTCTGTACCAGGAGTAGGGCCTCCAGTTGATTTAAGTAAATCTCCTCACTGGCCAGGATTCCAGACAGCACCAAATTCCTCATTTCCAGCCTCTTCTCGGGATCCACCTCACTCTGCAAAACAGACACAGCAGGTTTCTCATCGCACGTATGGAACATTCCAGAGTCCAGGGATCGGGAGCCTGGTGGAAAACCTGTCACAAGTCGGAATGAAACGGTGATAGTCACATGTACCGGTAACGGTCGCAATTGTCGCCTTGTGGTGGCGGCCATGGGGCGAGTGGTCCCACACAGGACAGCTCCTGCTTGAAGGCACAGGAAAGAGCTCATCCTCGGGGCCTGATGACGCCATCGTAAAACTCTCCACCGTTTACGACGGCGTCAACACTTAGCCCCACGATCGGAGAATCCCGCCCCATGTCTTTCGGGACTTGTGGGAGGAAACTGGAGCACCCGGAGGAAACCCACACAGACACGGGGAGGAAGCGCAAACTCCGCACGGATAGTGAGCCAAAGCTGGGATTGATCCTGTGACCTCGGCGGCGTGAGGCAGCAGTGCTAACCACTGTGCCGCCCCACTCTGCTGCAGTGACTGCTGCTTCCGGATGTGGAAGGGGAGGGCAGGATCGGAGACATATACAGGTGGCTGGGGGAGCAGGGGCGTGAGCAGGTGGTGGGGAATGGATTTTGTTTATTGTCCCGTGTACCGAGGTACAGTGAAAAGTATTTTTCTGCGAGCAGCTCAAACAGATCATTAAGTACATGGGAATAAAATAAAATAAAAAGAAAATACATAATAGGGCAACACAAGATCCACAATGTAAATACATAACACCGGCATCGGGTGAAAGATACAGGAGTGTAGTATTAATCAGGTCAGTCCATTAGGAGGGGATATAAACTGGGGAGTCTGGAGTGAGGCGCTACAAAGGGGAAATGCGACCTCCTCATGCGTAAGGATGAGCCTGATACAGTTTAAGGTCGTACACAGGGTACACGTGACTCCGGAGAGAATGACGGGCTTCTTCCAGTGGGTGGCAAGCGAGTGTGAGAGGTGTGGGCGGGGACCAGCGAATCACACGCTCATGTTCTGGGGCTGCGAATGATTGGCGAGATTCTGGGCAGGAGTGTTCGCGGCACTCACAGTGGAGGAGGGAGTGGACCCGGACCCTTTGGTGGCGATATTTGGGGTTTCAGAGTAGCCGGAGCTCATGGAGAGGAGGAAGGCCGATGTTGTGGTTTTCGCCTCTGATTGCTCGGCGACGAATTTTATTGGAGTGGTGGTCGGCATCGCCACTGGGGTAGCGGCCTGGCTGGGGGACTTATGACTATTTTTGGCTGGAAAAGATCAAATACGAGTTAAGGGGTTCAGTGGAGGGTTTCGAAGCGAGGTGGGGATGTTCGTGACCATGTTTGTCGTGGGGGGTGGGGGAGGGAGTGAAAAAGGGAATAATTTGTACAAACTGTATAGTTTGTGTTTGTGAGTTTGTTCCCAAATTGTTTATGTTTTGTAACATTTTATATCGGTTTGGAATAAAAAACATTTTTTTTTTTTTAAAACAGTCGCAATTCCCAAACTCACTTTTTCAACAATCCTGTCAATGTTTTTGTTACTTCTCTTCCCCAATCATTATCCCGGCAGAAATGGACCCAGCAATATCTCAAACTCACCACCCACCGCTTTGAAAACTGAACGCCCCTCGTAATCAACAATCCACAAATGGTCCCTTACACCTCAGGGCGCCCCCATAAGCCCTCCCCAAACAGTAAAGTCCATTCCTCCAATCCAGATTCGAAAAATAAATTACTTTTATTAAACTCGCCTTTATTAAACTGGCGATGAGGATAAACTGAAACTGTCGACGTGCTACACTGCCACCAAGGACACTCTGTGACCTTGCTTCTCCTGGGACTAAGGTATTGCGTTAAGCGCTTCATTATGCCTTTGTTTGGTCAATTGGATGCTTTTGACCCTACTGCTGAATCCTGGAATCGGTATGCGAAATACCTGCGATAAACAACATAATCGAAAACAAGCAGCCAGACTGTGTTCCAATTGATGGCCTGTGGAGCACATACGTTGGGAATAATTAGGAGCATCACATTTTCGGCAACGCCAGATACAGCAGGATTTGAATAGCTTATCGCGCTGGTGGGGAACTATTCCAACCCGACACTGTCCATCATTGTGCAACAGTACGGATTCAATACGGCAGAACGGTGGTCAGTTGCCGAGTATGTTTCCCGTTTGCAAAAATCGCCGGATATTGCGAGTACGGGGCTGTATTGGCGGATATGCTTCACGGCATTTGCCTTGCAGTGTTAACTACCTTGACATACAAGGAAGACCTCTAGGTGAAGGTTCCTTAACATCCCAGCACGCTTTGCAGATATCCCTTTCACAGGAGTGCCGCTTGGGGCTTACAGGAACTTCAGTGAATGTCCAACGTCGCCCCCCCGTCGCTGCTTTCCAGCGACTGGGACAGATCACCGCGATGCAGTCAGCCCAAGGTCTCGAGGCCCTAGACCGAAGCGCGCACACTCTCCTGATTCGGGAGGGGTCGACTCCGCCCCTCTGTGAAAAGTGTGGGCATCAGAATCGCCGAGGCCACTGGCAACATGAGGGGCACGGCCCTGACCACCCGAGACAAGGTAGGCATCGGCCCCCTGCTTGGGCCCTACATTTGGAAGACCCTGAAGAAGCTAGAGATGAGTCAGAAATGCAACTGAACTGTGTGGCTGTGCCATGAGTGGCCCCTATTCACATCCCTGTACAGGTTAACGGACGCTTAATTCAAATGAAGTTGGAAATAGGTGCTGCCGTCTCGGTGGTGCAGCACCTTGTGTTCGACCAGATCCGACACGGAGTGAGTCAATTATCGTTGGCTGATTCGGCCGCCCCACTCGCCATGAATACCGGGGAACGTTTGTCTATTGTGGGCTCCACGTTCACCCCGGTGATCCATGGGCGTCAGTCCCTGTGCCTTCCCCTCACTGTGATGGGATGGCCCTGACTGCCAGGTCGGGATTGGCTGCACCATTTACAGCTCGACTGGCAACGTATCCTCCAGGTGGGAATGGGGGGGGCTTATATTTGGGACCTCGGAAATCCCCTGAGTTTGAGGATCCGGCCTTGGGAAAATTAAGGAGGCGATGGTGAAATTCCAGTGGATCCACAGGCCCTGCCTGGGTTTCTCCTGCTCGGTCAGTCCCAGGTGCGATGGTTGTTTAGGCCGAGGCTGAACTGCAGCGATTGGGCAGCTGGGTGTAATTCAGCCGGGTTATTTCCGTGACTGTGTGGTTCCGTCATCCCGGTGATGAAGGTGGATCGGACTCTGTGGTGATTACTAATTAACCATCAACACGGCTTCCCAGAATTCGGGTGACAGCGTCCGAGAACAAGGCTCCTGGCAAAGTCCCGGTATTCTGATCCTTTTTCCGGGTTTTGGGGAAGATTTTGGGTTCTAACCCGGTAGATCGGTGTGGCGCTTGAATAAGTGTGTTGGGGAACATCAAAATCCTCATCGAAAGCAGCTCCTGGAAAGATATCCCCCCGGCTGGAGGCCCGACTGAGGAACCTGGAGGAGACGGCCCACCCAGCACACGAGCCACACTGACCGGGTGGTGGTGCAGGAGATGGTTGGCAGGCAGATGGATGGATGACCAATTCGAGCGACAAGAGGAGATTAGAGAATCATCCAGAACCACCATCGAGGGGGCGTTGGACCCAATTCTGCAGCAGCTCGGTAAGACTGCCAAAGCTGTAAAGGAGCAAGGGGAGAGACTGGAGGGTGTTGAGGAGGCCTTGTCGAGGCCCGAGGTCCAGGTCGCCACATTGGAAGCGGAAATGTGGCTCGTGTCAGACAGGACCAGGCCGAGGCACGTGAACCTCAGAATGGTGGTCTTGCCGAGACCAACTGAGTATTTTTCAGAAATGTTCTCTGGGTTGGTGGGTGGGGATTAAGTATTCGCTGCTCCAGAATTGGACAGGGCAGCGGCAGAAACCGCGGCCGATCGAGCCGCCACGGGAGCTGATCGTCCGATTTCACAGTTACCGGGGAAGGAGCGAGTCCTGGAGTGGGCAGGGAGAGTCGGAACATCGAATGGGTGGGTGCACGGTTCGCATCTACCAGGACATTGGCAGCGAATTGGCAAAGCGGCGGACGGCCTTCAATCAGGCGAAGGCGGTGCTGTTTAATAAGGGAGTGCGGTTTGGGGAGAGGTATCCAGCGAGCCGGACACTCACGTAGGACTCAAAGGATCACCTTTCCAACACAACAGAGCAGCGGAGGCTTCATCAAGGACAAAGGACTGGGATTGGTTTGAGGGGGGGGCTGGTGGGATGTCTGGGGGGGCTGGTGGGATGTATGGGGGGGCTGAAGGGATGTTTGGGGGGGGCTGGAGGGATGTTTGGGGGGAGGGGCTGGTGGGATGTTTGAGGGGGGGGGCTGGTGGGATGTTTGGGGGGGGGGCTGGAGGGATATCTGAGGGGGGGGGGGCTGGAGGGATGTTTGAGGGGGGGCGGGTGGGTGTATTTCCAGGGCATGTAAGTAGGAGGGGGGTGCGTGTAAGAGTACCCAATTCATTTTTTTCCAATTAAGGGGCAATTTAGCATTAATCCAGCTACCTTGCCCATCTTTGGGTTACATAGAATTACATAGAACATACAGTGCAGAAGGAGGCCATTCGGCCCATCGAGTCTGCACCGACCCACATTAATCCCTCACTTCCACCTTATCCCCGCAACCCAATAACCCCTCCCAACCCTTATGGACACTACGGGTAATTTATCATGGCCAATCCACCTAACCTGCACGTCTTTGGACTGTGGGAGGAAACCGGAGCACCCGGAGGAAACCCACGCGGACACGGGGAGAACGTGCAAACTCCGCACAGACAGTGCCCCAGCGGGGAATTGAACCTGGGACCCTGGCGCTGTGAAGCCACAGTGCTAATCACTTGTGCTACCGTGCTGCCCATTGTGGGGGCAAAACCCACGCAAACACGGGGAGAATGTGAAAACGCCACACGGACAGTGACCCAGAGCCGGGATCGAACCTGGGACCTCGGCGCCGTGAGGCAGCAGTGCTAACCCACTGCGCCACCGTGCTGCCCTCTGGGTAAAGAAGTGTCTCCTTATCGCTGTCCGAAATGGTTTACCCTGAATCCTCAGGCTGTGACCCCTGGTGCTGGACACACCCATCATTGGGAACATCTTCCCTGCATCTACCCTGTCCAGTCTTGTTAGAATTTTATAGTCTCTATGAAATCCCCCCTCATTGTTCTGAACTCCAGCGAGAACAATCCCAACCTAGTCAATCTTTCCTCATATGACAGTCCCGCCATCCCTGGAATCAGTCTGGTAAACCTTCGCTGCACTCCCTCGAGAGCAAGAACATCCTTCCTCAGAGAAGGAGACCAAAACTGCTCACAATACTCCAAGTGTGGCCTCACCAAGGCCCTGTACAATTGCAGCAATACATCCCTGCTTCTGTACTCGAAACCTCTCGCAATGAAGGCCAACATACCATTAGCCTTCTTTACCGCCTGCTGCACCTGCATGCTGACCTTCAGCGACTGGTGCACAAGGACACCCAGGTCCCACTGCACACTCCCCTCTCCCAATTTACAACCATTCAGGTAGTAATCTGCCTCCTGTTTTTGCTTCCAAAATGAATAACCTCACATTTATCCAAATTATACTGCATCTGCCATTGATTTACCCACTTGCCCAACCTGTCCAGATCTTGCTGTAGGATCCCTGCATCCTCGTCACAATTCACCCTCCCACCCCCAATGTTGGAGGACTCCCTTCCACGCACACTGGGAAAGGCCTCCATCTCGCTTCTGCGGAAGAGGGACAAGGACCCCACAGAGTCCGGGTCGTACCGTCCGATCCCCCTGTAAACTGCGGATGCCAAGTTGATACCATGTGTCAAAAAGGTCAACCAATAGGAACCGAGAGAGAGAGAGAGCGAGGACCCAGTGAGGATCAATCACTGTAAATAGTCCAATAAATATGGGTGTTCATAGTGTTCCTCTGATTCCCCTAACCTTAATCACAAACACAAACCCTGCCCCTCACAAACACAAACCCTGCCCCTCACAAACACAAACCCTGCCCCTCACAAACACAAACCCTGCCCCTCACAAACACAAACCCTGCCCCTCACAAACACAAATCCCAGCCCCTCACGAACACAAATCCCAGCCCCTCACAAACACAAACCCTGCCCCTCACAAACACAAATCCCAGCCCCTCACAAACACAAACCCTGCCCCTCACAAACACAAATCCCAGCCCCTCACAAACACAAACCCAGCCCCTCACAAACACAAACCCAGCCCCTCACAAATACAAACCCAGCCCCTCACAAACACAAACACTGCCCCTCACAAACACAAACACTGCCCCTCACAAACACGAACCCTGCCCCTCACAAACACGAACCCTGCCCCTCACAAACACGAACCCTGCCCCTCACAAACACAAACCCTGCCCCTCACAAACACAAACCCTGCCCCTCACAAACACAAACCCTGCCCCTCACAAACACAAACCCTGCCCCTCACAAACACAAACCCTGCCCCTCACAAACACAAACCCTGCCCCTCACAAACA
Organism: Scyliorhinus torazame; assembly: GCF_047496885.1. Lineage (NCBI taxonomy): Eukaryota > Metazoa > Chordata > Chondrichthyes > Carcharhiniformes > Scyliorhinidae > Scyliorhinus > Scyliorhinus torazame. The sequence goes on from NC_092718.1 coordinate 227,402,318, forward strand.
CAAATCCCAGCCCCTCACAAACACAAATCCCAGCCCCTCACAAACACAAACCCTGCCCCTAACAAACACAAACCCCAGCCCCTCACAAACACAAACAACCCCAGCCCCTCACAAACACAAACCCCAGCCCCTCAAAAACACAAACCCTGCCTCTCATAAACACAAACCCTGCCCCTCACAAACACAAATCCCAGCCCCTCACAAACACAAACCCCAGCCCCTCACAAACACAAACTCTGGCCCCTGCCGCTGCCATTTGCCCAAAGATCTCTCTCACCTTTCCTATCTGGAGACGGGAAGGTGCAGACTCTGAAATCTCAGCTTCATCCCATTCGAACTCGCTCAGGGAAAAGGCATCTTCATCCCGAAGTACCTTATCCAGGAGACCAATCGCGTCCTCCTCGTGCTCCATCATTTGGATCATGTTCAGCGTGCATTGGCAGTGATGCCAGTTGCTGATGGGTATCTCGGTATCAGCACTGAGTGAGGAGCAGCCTGAGGGGCAATGGGCAAGCTGTCCCCAAGCCAGTCTGGTTCAACATCTTCCTCTGTCTTCACCCCAGACCCTGGGCCCCCCAATGGTGCCCCAACACCGGTTAGTAACAGCCCATCTCAGCCGCTGCCACTCCCCAGCAACACACCTTATCTGTGAAACTGCTCAATCATTCCTTAAAGGAATAGAGAAGTGCAGAGCAGTCCCACACTGCTGCCTGCCGATACTTCCTGATTTGAACTCTTCCTGATTTTGCTGAGCTTTTTATTTAGACTCTGTGAGAAGTTGACCATCGACAAACAGAGCGGCAGGAATTCCTCCAAAATGTCGCAGCAATGCCAGTCACTCAGTGTGTGAGTGCAGAGCATCAGGGGCAGACCCTGAGCCACTGTCTGGCCCGTCCTCGGCTCTCAGGGCACAATCAGACACGTTCACAGCCCCCCAGTGACCAGCCCCAAACACCACCACAATCCTGCCACATCTTCCGGCTCTGAGTAAGGTACGAACACGCCCCCTCTGACACCTCAGCTATATATAACTGCAGCTCTCAAACTCCACCAATCGCAGTTGGTGCCAGCACATGGCACATGCTCCTAATGCTGCTCCACTCCCCTGCTGCTCAAAGCAGATAAGGTGCAAACTAAACAACAGGCTGGAGCCAGGCTCTCCACCCACTCACTTCTCCATTAACCCTCTAGAGTCAGCACTTACAGAGCGGAGAGACCTCCTGTGGGATTATCCGCACCGCCGGCAGCGCACTCACGCCCGCAGGTTTCCCGACGGCGTAGGGTGGCCACAATGCGAAACCACATTGGCGGCTGCGGGAACGGAGACTCCCCTGCCAGCGGTGGCGATGGGACAGAGGATCCGACCCCAAACCCGCCTCAGCTGGATTAGCCGGGCAGAAGCTGAGCATCAGCCAGACAGGAAGCAAAACGACTGATGCACACTAAAGTAGAATAGCTCAAAAAACACTCACTATCCAACTCCACACTTGAGACCTGCGGCTTGAGGACAGTGTAGAGGGAGCTTTACTCTGTATCTAACCCCGTGCTGTATCTGTGCTGGGAGTGTTTGATGGGGACAGTGTCGAGGGGGCTTTACTCTGTATCTAACCCCGTGCTGTACCTGTCCTGGGAGTGTTTGATGGGGATAGTGTAGAGGGAGCTTTACTCTGTATCTAACACCGTGCTGTACCTGTCCTGGGAGAGTTTGATGGGGACAGTGTAGAGGGAGCTTTACTCTGTATCTAACCCCATGCTGAAGGGGCTAGTCCGGGGGCGTGGAACACGGCGTCTCGATATATGCAGACGACCTACTCCTGTATATTTCTGACCCATTGGGGGGATGGGAGGGATTATGGGGATTTTAGGGGAATTTGACCAGTTTTCGGGGTACAAACTGAACATGGATAAGAGTGAGGATTTTGTGATCCAGGCGAGGGGGCAGGTGGGGGGGACCGGGGGAGTTGCCGTTTAAAATGGTGGGAGGGAGTTTTCGTTATTTGGGTATTCAGGTGGCACGGGGATGGGAGCAGCTACATAAATTAAATCTGGCCCGGATATTTGAACAAATGAAGGAGGATTTTCGAGAGGTGGGATATGCTCCCGTTGTCACTGACAGGGAGGGTACAGAGTGGGTGAATAGGGTGATATCTGAGTTTGTGTGGGCGGGTAAAACCCCGCAAGTGAAGAAAGTACTGTTGGAGCAGGGCCGAGCGGCGGGGGTGGGGGGGGGCTGACACTGCCGAACTTTAGGAACTACTACTGGGCAGCAAATATAGGCATGATTAGGAAGTGGGTAGTGGGGGAGGGGTCGGTGTGGGAGCGGGTGGAGGTGGCCTCATGTAAGGGCACAAGTTTGAGGGCATTGGTAACGGCTCCTCTGCCGTTCTCGCCGGCCCGGTACTCCACAAGCCCAGTGGTAGTGGCGGCCCTGAGAGTCTGGGGGCAGTGGAGAAAGCATGTGGGAGTGGAGGGAGTGTCGGTGTGGGCTCCAATTTGTGGTAATCACCCGTTTGTCCCGGGGAGGATGGATGGGGGGTTTCGGAGGTGGCAGAGAGCAGCGATTGAGAGGCTGGGGGATCTGTTTATCGATGGGAGCTTTCCCTGTTTGGAGGATCTGGAAGTGGAGTTTGAATTGCCGGGAGGGAATAGGTTTTGTTATCTGCAGGTGAGGGATTTTGTACAAAGGCAGATTTCGACCTGTTCGCTTCTACCGCCACAGGGGATACAGGACAAGGTAGTTTCTAGAACGTGGGTGGGGGAGGGGAAGGTATCAGAAATCTATAAAGAACTTATGGAGTGGGAGGAAAGGCAGATAGGTGAGCTAAAGCGTAAATGGGAAGATGAGCTGGGAGGGGAGGGAGAGGCGGGTGTGCGGGACGATGCTCTGAGCAGAGTTAACGTGACCTCTTCATGTGCCAGGCTCAGCCTGATACAATCCAAGGTGGTTCACAGGGCACACATGACGGTGGCCCGGATGAGCAGGCTTTTTGGGGTGGAGGACAGGTGTGTGAGGTGTGCAGGGGGGCCCACAAATCACGTCCACATGTTTTGGGCATGCCCGAAGCTCAGGGGATTCTGGCAGGAATTTGTGGATGTCATATCCACGGAGCTAAAAATGAGGGTGGTACCGAGTCCAGAGGTGGCAGTTTTTAGAGTGTCGGAAGACCCGGGAGTCCAGGGGACGAGACAGGCTGACGTTTTGGCCGTTGCCTCCTTGGTAGCCCGGAGATGGATCTTACTAGCTTTGGAGGGACTCAAAGCCCCCAAAATCAGGGGTTTGGGTCAGTGACATGGCTGGGATTCTCAGGCTTGAGAAAATTAAGTAGGCCCTCTGGGGATCAACATTTGGGAATCGTACGGAGGTGACAGCCGTTTATCGACTTCTTCGGAGAAAACTAAAACTATCAGCAGATTCAGTAGGGGGGGGGTTAGGGATTAAGGGGGGCAGGGGGAGTTAGGTTAGTTTAGTTTAGACGGGAACAGTAAGAGGAGATGGAGGGGGGTTTTACGCACTGAATTTACATTTGTATTTGTATCTTTTGTTGTTATAAAATCATAAATGCCTCAATAAAATGTTGGTTAAAAAAAAAAAATGAACTGGTCCAGAGAACCAAACCTTTTCTCCGGGAGGAGGAGAGAAAGGGGGAAGGAGAGAAAGGGGGAAGGAGAGAAAGGGGGAAGGAGAGAAAGGGGGAAGGAGAGAAAGGGGGAAGGAGAGAAAGGGGGAAGGAGAAGTTTCCACTTGTACGTCTTCCAAAATAAGTCAACAAATTAACATTTTAACAGACAGGAGCAGATCAATTGTTGGTGACCGATGATACAATTTGTATTGCAGGATATTTAATGAAAGAAAAGGTATTTGTCAGAGGTATCAATGGAAGGGATGAACCTATTTCTTTGTGTCAAGTTAATTTTAGAAGCAATTTTGTAAATGGAATTGCTACAGAATCGAAATGTGAATTTACCACACGTGAATCTGGACGGTGGGCTTGAGAATGGAACGGTGCCTATAAGTGACGAAAAGGACAACTGCACTGTAGACTTAAATGAAACATTCTTTTCAGAGTTGAAAACTGAAAATCAGAAGAAAAAAAGAGTGATGATAATGTTACCATGTACAGGTTGTGATAATGTTGCTGAAGTTATTAGTCTTTGTTTTGGTTCAATCATTAAAATTAATATATAAATGAAGAACTCAAAAAGGAGATGAAGAAGGAGCTGTTGGCCCCGATATTACAGGCGATTGAGGGGCTAAAGGAGGAGCAAAAGACCCAGGAACAGGAGCTTCGGGTCGTGAAGGCAAAGGCTGCTGAGAATGAGGACGACATACAGGGCCTGGTGGTGAAGATGGAGATCCACGAGGCACAACACAAAAGGTGTGTGGAAAGGCTGGAGGTGCTGGAGAATAATGCGAGGAGGAAGAATTTAAGGATTCTTGGTCTTCCCGAAGGTGTAGAAGGGGCGGACGTCGGGGCATATGTGAGCACGATGCTGCATTCGTTAATGGGATCAGAGGCCCCGACGGGTCCGCTGGAGGTGGAGGGAGCCTATCGGGTTATGGCGCGAAGACCGAGGGCTGGAGAAATTCCTCGAGCCATAGTGGTGAGATTTCTCCGATATAAGGACAGAGAGATGGTCCTCAGATGGGCAAAGAAAACTCGGAGCAGTAGGTGGGAGAATGTGGTGATCCGCGTATATCAAGATTGGAGTGCGGAGGTGGCGAGAAGGAGGGCAGGCTTTAATCGGGCCAAGGAGGTGCTGCACAAACGGAAGATTAAATTTGGAATGCTGCAACCGGCAAGACTGTGGGTCACACATCAAGGGAAACACCACTACTTCGAAACGGCAGATGAGGCGTGGACATTTATTGTCGAGGAGAAACTGGAGTGAGCGGGCCATAAAAAGAACGTTTGGGACAAAGTGAGGGGGTGAATATGTGGGATGAAGGGGGGGAAAGAGGGAAGAGATGACTTCCCAAGTTGTTAATCCTGCGACCCTGTAACTTTTCTCTCTTCCCCATGTCGTGGGAGAGGGAGGATGAGGAGCTGAGGGCGCCGGCCATTGGGGGCGGGGCCAAAAGGGAAGCGCGGGCTTTGTTCCCGTGCTATGGTAATCACGGCGGGAACAGGGAAGCAGGAAGGAGGGGGCCTCGCACAGTGTGAGCCGAGGTCACGGGGGGAAGCAGAGGTCGGCCAGAGTTTGCTGACTTCTGGGAGCAACATGGGGGGTGCAATTACGCTAGTTTGGGATCTAGCGGGGGGGGGGGTTCACTGGGTTGCTGCTGCTGGGGAGAAGGGGGAGCTGGTATGGGGGGGGGGGGTGGTCGGGGCGGGGGGGCGCCGCTTGGGGGAGATACGGCTACGTGGGAACCGGGTGAGGAGCTGGATTGGAAAAGGAGCTGGCTAGTCGACAAGGGGGGGGGGGGGGGTAAAGAGCCCCCCCCAACCCGGTTGATCACGTGGAATGTGAGAGGGCTGAATGGGCCGATTAAGAGGGCACGGGTATTCGCACACCTAAAGAAACTTAAGGCAGATGTGGTTATGCTTCAGGAGACGCACCTGAAGCTGATAGACCAGGTCAGACTACGCAAAGGATGGGTGGGGCAGGTGTTTCATTCGGGGCTAGACGCAAAAAACAGGGGGGTGGCCATACTAGCGGGGAAGCGGGTAATGTTTGAGGCAAAGACTATAGTGGCGGATAGTGGGGGCAGATACGTGATGGTGAGTAGCAAATTGCAAGGGGAAGCGGTGGTATTAGCGAACGTGTATGCCCCGAACTGGGATGATGCCAACTTTATGAGGTGTATGTTAGGACGAATCCCGGACCTAGAAGTGGGGAAGTTGATAATGGGTGGAGATTTTAATACGGTGCTGGACCCAGGGCTGGACAGGTCGAGGTCCAGGACCGGAAGGAGGCCGGCTGCAGCTAGGGTGCTTAAGGACTTTATGGAGCAGATGGGAGGAGTAGACCCCTGGAGATTTAGTAGACCTAGGAGTAAGGAGTTTTCGTTTTTCTCCTATGTCCACAAAGTTTATTCACGGATAGACTTTTTTGTTCTGGGAAGGGCATTGATCCCAAAGGTGACGGGGACGGAGTACAAAGCTATAGCCATTTCGGATCATGCTCCACATTGGGTGGACCTGGAGATAGGGGAAGAAAAACAAACAGCGTCCACCCTGGAGAATGGACATGGGACTAATGGCAGATGAGGGGGTGTGTCTAAGGGTGAGGGGGTGTATTGAAAGGTACTTGGAACTCAATGATAATGGGAAGGTACAGGTGGGAGTGGTCTGGGAGGCGCTGAAGGCAGTGGTTAGAGGGGAGCTGATATCTATTAGGGCACATAAAGGAAAGCAGGAGGGTAGGGAAAGGGAGCGGTTGTTGTAAGAACTTCTGAGGGTGGACAGACAATATGCGGAGGCACCGGAGGAGGGACTGTACAGGGAAAGGCAAAGGCTACATGTAGAATTTGACTTGCTGACTACGGGCACTGCAGAGGCACAATGGAGGAAGGCACAGGGTGTACAGTACGAATACGGGGAGAAGGCGAGCAGGTTGCTGGCCCACCAACTGAGGAAAAGGGGAGCAGCGAGGGAGATAGGGGGGGGTTAGAGATGAGGAGGGAGAGATGGAACGGGGAGCGGAGAGAGTGAATGGAGTGTTCAAGGCATTTTACGAAAGATTATATGAAGCTCAGCCCCCGGATGGGAAGGAGAGAATGATGTGCTTTCTGGATCAGCTGGAATTTCCCAAGGTGGAGGAGCAGGAGAGGGCGGGACTGGGAGCACAGATTGAGACGGAGGAAGTAGTGAAAGGGATTGGGAGTATGCAGGCGGGGAAGGCCCCGGGACCAGACGGATTCCCAGTTGAATTCTATAGGAAATATATGGACTTGCTGGCCCCGCTACTGATGAGAACCTTTAATGAGGCGAGGGAAAGGGGGCAGCTGCCCCCGACTATGTCAGAGGCAACGATATCGCTCCTCCTAAAGAAGGAAAAAGAACCGCTGCAATGCGGGTCCTACAGGCCATTTCCCTCTTGACTGTGGATGCTAAGATTCTGGCCAAGGTAATGGCAATGACGATAGAGGATTGTGTCCCGGGGGTGGTCCATGAGGACCAAACTGGGTTTGTGGAGGGGAGACAGCTGAATACAAATATATGGAGGCTGCTAGGGGTAATGATGATGCCCCCACCAGAGGGGGAAGCGGAGATAGTGGTGGCGATTGATGCCGAGAAAGCATTTGATAGAGTGGAGTGGGATTATTTGTGAGAGGTGCTGAGGAGATTTGGTTTTGGGGATGGGTATATCAGGTGGGTACAGTTGCTGTATAGGGCCCCGATGGCGAGCGTGGTCACGAATGGACGGGGGTCTGACTATTTTCGGCTCCATAGAGGGACGAGGCAGGGATGTCCTCTGTCCCCGTTATTGTTTGCACTGGCGATAGAACCCCTGGCCATAGCACTGAGGGGTTCCAGGAAGTGGAGGGGAGTACTCAGGAGGGGAGAAGAACACCGGATATCTCTGTATGCGGATGATTTGCTGCTATATGTGACGGACCCGGCGGAGGGGATGCCAGAGATAATGCGGATACTTGGGGATTTTTCAGGGTACAAACTGAACATGGGGAAAAGTGAGGTGCTTGTGGTACATCCAGGGGAGCAGAGCAGAGAGATAGAGGATTTACCGTTGAGGAAGGTAACAAGGGACTTCCGGTACTTGGGGATCCAGATAGCCAAGAATTGGGGTACATTACATAGGCTTAATTTAACGCGGTTGGTGGAACAGATGGAGGAGGACTTTAAGAGATGGGATATGGTGTCCCTGTCACTGGCAGGGAGGGTGCAGGCGGTTAAAATGGTGGTCCTCCCGAGATTCCTTTTTGTGTTTCAGTGCCTCCCGGTGGTGATCACGAAGGCTTTTTTCAAAAGAATCGAGAAGAGTATTATGAGTTTTGTGTGGGTCGGGAAGACCCCGAGAGTGAGGAGGGGATTCTTGCAGCGTAGTAGGGACAGGGGGGGCTGGCACTACCGAGCCTAAGTGAGTACTACTGGGCCGCCAATATCTCAATGGTGTGTAAGTGGATGGGAGAAGGGGAGGGAGCGGCGTAGAAGAGATTGGAGAGGGCGTCCTGCAGGGGGACTAGCCTACAAGCAATGGTGACGGCACCGTTGCCGTTCTCACCAAAGAAATACACCACAAGCCTGGTGGTGGTGGCTACATTGAAAATTTGGGGGGCAGTGGGGACGGCATAGGGGAGGGACGGGAGCTTCGGTGCGGTCCCCGATAAGAAACAATCATAGGTTCATCCCGGGGAGAATGGATGGGGGATTTGGAGCATGGCAAAGAGCTGGGGTAGTACAACTGAGAGATCTGTGTGTAGATGGGACGTTTGCGAGTCTGGGAGCGCTGACGGAAAAATATGGGTTGCCCCAAGGGAATGCATTTCGGTACATGCAATTGAGGGCTTTCGCGAGGCAACAGGTGAGGGAATTCCTGCAGCTCCCGACGCAGGAGGTGCAGGATAGAGTGATCTCAGGGACATGGGTGGGGGGTGGTAGGGTGTCGGACATATACAGGGAGATGAGGGACGAGGGGGAGATCATGGTGGATGAGCTGAAAGGGAAGTGGGAAGGGGAGCTGGGGGAGGAGATCGAGGAGGGGCTATGGGCTGATGCCCTAGGTAGGGTAAACTCATCGTCCTCGTGTGCCAGGCTAAGCCTGATACAATTCAAGGTTCTACACAGGGCGCATATGACAGGAGCACGGCTCAGTAAATTTTTGGGGGTAGAGGATAGATGTGCGAGATGCTCGAGAGGCCCAGCGAATCACACCCACATGTTCTGGTCATGTCCGGCACTACAGGGGTTCTGGGTGGGGGTGGCAAAGGTGCTTTCGAAGGTGGTGGGGGTCCGGGTCGAACCAAGCTGGGGGTTGGCTATATTTGGGGTTGCAGAAGAGCCGGGAGTGCAGGAGGCGAGAGAGGCTGACGTGTTGGCCTTTGCATCCCTAGTAGCCCGGCGCAGGATATTGTTAATGTGGAAAGAAGCCAAACCCCCCGGGTGTGGAGACCTGGATAAACGACATGGCGGGGTTTATAAAGTTAGAACGGATTAAGTTCATGTTAAGGGGTTCGGCTCAGGGGTTCACCAGGCGGTGGCAACCGTTCGTCGAATACCTCACAGAAAGATAGAGGGAATGGAAAAGAAGTAGCCAACAGCAACAACCCAGGGGGGGAGGAATCGAACGGACTCTCAGAGATGTTATTGTAGATGTATATTATGTATAGGTAGTTGTTATAGGTAATTGTACATTGGATTGCTGGATTGTATTTTTGGAGAGTATTTATTTTGGACAAGGCAGTTGCCATTAAGTTTTGTTTTTGTTTTTGTTTATATATTATTTACTTATTTGTTTAAAACTGGCCACTGTTATTTATATTGCTTTATTGTTGTGTAAAAGAAACACTACGTACTGTTATGTTTGGCCAAAAATCTTGAATAAAATATATATTTTTTAAAAAATTAATATATAATGATGTGTATAATTGGGAACGAAGAAGACTGCTTGCATGATGTAATAAGTTATGTGGTTAGATATTTGTGATGTTAAGTTTGTGCAAATTGGATGTAACAGCAGAGTAAAGAAACCTTGTGGGTGGTGAAGATTTATTTCTTTAAAAGGGTGTTAGGAAAACAAACGCAGTTTTAAGGGATTTATATTTGTATCGGTAGACATTAGAAATAAGGTATAGTTTTAAGTGGGTTTAGTTAAATGTTTCTGTGCCTGGAAGGGTAAAACCTATAGTTAGATTAACGCTGGAGAAAGGTGTTTGTTTGTGTGGAGGTTGGTTGAGTTCCAGTTGTGTTTGTACAGTGGTTAGGGAGGGTTACAGCATGAAGAATAAATAAAAGGCATAAGCATGTGGGAGGTTGCTTAGCAACTGGGGCATCATCAGGTCGAGGAGCTTTTCAGTTTTTAAAGTATTTTTATTCCATAAATTTTCAACATTTTTACAATTTACCCACAAACCCCCCAAAATGGTGCTGAACACAGTCTGTCAAAACCTTTCCAGCTTTGGGCAGGCCCAAAACATCTGCACATGGTTCGCGGGGTCCCTCCCACACTGCTCACAGGCGTCCTCCACCCCCTCGAACAGCCGGCTGGCTCATCCTAGACTTTGTGAGGTGCGCCCTGTACACCACCTTCAGCTGTATCAGCCCCCGCCTCACACAAAGTCGAGGCATTCACCCTCCGCGCACCTCGCACCACAGACCCTCCTCCAGCTTCGCCCCCACCTCTTCTTCCTACTTCACCATAACCCCCTCCATGGACACCCCATCCTCCTCCAAGATCCTCCCATAAATCGCCGAGACAATCCCCCTCTCCAACCCCCAACCCAAAGGGCAGCACGGTAGCATTGTGGATAGCACAATTGCTTCACAGCTCCAGGGTCCCAGGTCCGATTCCCGGCTTGGGTCACTGTCTGTGCGGAGTCTGCACATCCTCCCAGTGTGTGCGTGGGTTTCCTCCGGGTGCTCCGGTTTCCTCCCACAGTCCAAAGATGTGCGGGTTAGGTGGATTGGCCATGATACATTGCCCTTAATGTCCAAAATTGCCCTTAGTGTTAGGTGGGGTTGCTGGATTATGGGGAAAGGGTGGAGGTGTGGACCTTGGGTAGGGTGCTCTTTTCAAGAGCCGGTGCAGACCCGATGGGCCGAATGGCCTCCTTCTGCACTGTAAATTCTATGATCTATGAACAGCGAGGAGGCAGTCGCCATTGGGAAGGTCGGGAAAACCTTCCTCACACAATCCTGGGCCACCTGCACCCCCAAATACCTAAAACGAGACACCGCCAGGCGGAGTGGCAACTCGCCCCCACCCCCGCCCCCAACCCACTCCCAGAGAGGAGACCACTAAATACTCACTTTTCCCTAAATTCGATTTGTCAGCTTTTAAGTTTTAGTTTAGCTAATTTGATTATAGTTGGAGATATGTCGTGCGAGAGAAGCCACCTCCCACAGCTCTGCTAGAAGCAGTTGCTTTTAGGAGGCTAAAAAGCAAACACCTCATTCAGCCTTGCTGTGAGAAAAGCCATACTAAAGAATAATGACTAAGGAGGACTTCCGGGTGCGGCGATGACCAGCTAAGTCGCACGTTTCTGCAGCTCCCGTTGGAATGGACTTTCGGGCTCTTAATAGGAGCCCCAACGGCAATTTAAACGGCCAAAAACACTGTGAGATAAACCAGAAGGGAATCCCCCCGGACACGCATGGATAAGGGAGAGGATAGCTGCCGGATTGCGGAGGATCCTCTGGAGCAACGGCAAGGAAGGCAAGCTCAAAGCAAGATGGCGTCGGAAGGTGGCCGTTTGTTATGGGGCCCGGACCAACAAGAGTTCCTGCGGCGCTGTGTGGAAGAGCTGAAAAAGGAGTTGAAGAAGGAGCTGTTGGCCCCGATATTACAGGCGATTGATGGGCTAAAGGAGGAGCAGAGGACCCAAGAGCTGGAGCTTCGGGTCGTGAAGGCAAAGGCTGCCGAAAATGAAGACGAAATACAGGGCCTGGTGGTGAAGACAGAGACGCACGAGGCGCAGCACAAAAGGTGTGTGGAAAGGCTGGAGGTGTTGGAGAATAATTCGAGGAGGAAGAATTTAAGGGTTCTGGGTCTTCCCGAAGGCGCAGAAGGGGCGGACGTCGCGACATATATGAGCACGATGCTTCACTCGCTAATGCGATCGGAGGCTCCGACGGGCCCTTTGGAGGTGGAGGGAGCTTATCGAGTTTTGGCGCGAAGACCGAAGGCTGGAGAAATACCTCGAGCTATAGTGGTGAGGTTTCTCCGCTACATTGACAGAGAGACGGTCCTCAGATGGGCGAAGAAAACTCGGAGCTGCAGGTGGGAGAACGCGGTGATCCGCGTATACCAGGATTGGAGTGCGGAGGTGGCGAGAAGGAGGGCAAGTTTCAATCGGGCTAAGGCGGTGCTTCACAAAAAGAAGGTTCAGTTTGGAATGTTACAACCGGCGAGATTGTGGGTCACACACCAAGGGAAGCACCACTACTTTGAGACGGCAGAAGAAGCGTGGACATTCATTGTGGACGAGAAGCTGGAATAGTCTGGCGAGAGAAAGAACTTTTGGGACAAAGTGGTGGGGTGATTATGTGGGGCGAGAAAAAAAGAGGGGGGGGGATGATTTTTTAATTTGTTAATCTTGCGATCCTGTAACTTTTCTCGCTCCCCCATGTTGGGGGGGGGGGGAGATGAGGAACTGTGGGCGCCAGCCATTAGGGGTGGGGCCGAGTGGGAAACGCGGGCTTTGTTCCCGCGCTATGGTAATTATGGCGGGAACAGGGACGCAGGAAGGAGGGGGCCTCGCACAGTGGGGGCCGAGGATAAGGGGGGAAGCCGAGGTCAGCCAGAGTTCGCTGACTTCTGGGAGCAACATGGGGGGTGCAACTACGCTAGAGCGGGATCTAGCGGAGGGGGGAGGGGGGAGGGGGGGGTTAACTGGGTTGCTGCTGCTAAGGAGAAGGGGGAGCTGGTATGGGATGGGGTGGTCGAGGCAAGAGGGCGCCGTCGGGGGGATACACGGGTACGTGGGAACCGGGTGAGGAGCTGGGTTAAAAAAGGGGATGGCTCGTCGACAAGGGGGGGGGGGGTAAAGAGCCCCCCAACCCGGTTGATCACGTGGAACGTGAGAGGGCTGAACGGGCCGATTAAAAGGGCACGGGTACTCGCACACCTAAAGAAATTAAAGGCAGATGTGGTTATGTTGCAGGAGACGCATCTGAAACTGATAGACCAGACTTCCGGGTGCGGCGATGACCAGCTGAGTCGCACGTTTCGGCAGCTCCCTGTGAAACGGACTTTTGGGCTTTTGATAGGAGCCCCAACGGCAATTTTGAGGGCTAAAAACACTGTGCGGCAAACCAGAAGGGAATCCCCCCTGGATACAGATGGAAAAAGGAGGAGAGAGTGGCCGGTTTGCAGTGGATCCTTTAGAACAGCGGCAAGGAAGGCAAGCAAAAACCAAGATGGCGTCGGAAGGTGGCAGTTTAACATGGGGCCCTGAACAACAAGAGTTCTTGAAATGCTGTGTGGAAGAGATAAAAAAGGAAATGAAGAAAGAGCTGTTGGCCCCGATACTACAGGCGATCGAAGGGCTAAAGGAGGAACAAAAGACCCAGGAGCGGGAGCTTCGGGTCGTGAAGGCAAAGGCAGCCGAGAATGAGGACGACATACAGGGCCTGGTGGTGAAGACGGAGACGCAGGAGGCACATCAGAAACGATGTGTGGAAAGGTTGGAGGCACTGGAAAACAACGCAAGGAGGAACAACCTGAGGATTCTTGGTCTTCCTGAAGGTGTGGAGGGAGCGGACGTCGGGGCATATGTGAGCACGATGCTGCACTCGTTAATGGGAGCGGAGGCCCCGGCGGGTCCGTTGGAGGTGGAGGGAGCATACCGAGTGATGGCGCGAGGACCGAGAGCAGGAGAAATTCCCAGAGCCATAGTGGTGAGATTCCTCCGTTTTAAGGATAGAGAAATGGTCCTTAGATGGGCGAAGAAAACTCGGAGCAGTAAATGGGAGAACGTGGTGATCCGCGTTTATCAAGACTGGAGTGCGGAGGTGGCGAGAAGGAGGGCGAGCTTTAATCGGGCCAAGGCGGTGCTTCATAAAAAGAAGATAAAATTTGGAATGCTGCAACCGGCAAGACTGTGGGTCACATATCGAGGGAGGCACCACTACTTTGAGACGGCGGATGAAGCGTGGACTTTTATTGTGGAAGAAAAACTGGAATGAGCGGGTTATTAAAAAGAACGTTCGAACAAAGTGGTGGGGCGAATGTGGGGGGCAAAGAGGGGTTTTATGTACTAATCCTGCGATGTGGTAACTTTTCTCTCTCCCACAGGTGGTGATGGGGGGAGGAGGGGAGGAGGGGAGGTGGAGGAGATGGGGCGTTGGCCATTGGGGGCGGGGCCAAGGGAGAAGCGCGGGCTTGGTTCCCGCGCTATGATAATCATGGCGGGAATAGAGAAGCAGGAAGGAGGGGGCGTCGCACGGTGCGAGCCGAGGTCACGGGGGGAAGCCGAGGTCAGCCAGAGTTTGCTGACTTCTGGGAGCAACATGGGGGGAGTAATTACGCTAGCGGGGGATCTAGCGGGGGGGGGGTGGGAGGGGGGAATTACTGGGTTGCTGCTGCTGGGGAGAGGGGGGAGCTGGTATGGGAGAGGATGGGCGGGGGGGCACCGCCTGGGGGAGATACAGCTGCGTGGGAACTGGGTGAGGAGCTGGAAAAAGGTGATGGCTAATCGACAAGGGGGGGGGGGGTAGGAAGCCCCCCAACTCGGCTGATCACGTGGAACGTGAGAGGGCTGAACGGGCCGATAAAGAGGGCACGGGTACTCGCACACCTTAAGAAACTTAAGGCAGATGTGGTTATGTTACAGGAAACGCACCTGAAACTGATAGACCAGGTTAGGCTACGCAAAGGATGGGTGGGGCAGGTGTTCCATTCGGGGCTAGATGCGAAAAACAGGGGGGGTGGCTATATTAGTGGGGAAGCGGGTAATGTTCGAGGCAAAGACTATAGTGGCGGATAACGGGGGCAGATACGTGATGGTGAGTGGCAAACTACAGGGGGAGACGGTGATTTTGGTAAACGTATATGCCCCGAACTGGGATGATGCCAATTTTATGAGGCGGATGCTAGGACGCATTCCGGACCTAGAGATGGGAAAGCTGATAATGGGGGGAGATTTTAATACGGTGTTGGAACCAGGGCTGGATAGGTCGAAGTCCAGGACTGGAAGGAGGCCGGCAGCAGCCAAGGTGCTTAAAGATTTTATGGAGCAGATGGGAGGTGTAGACCCGTGGAGATTTAGCAGACCTAGGAGTAAGGAGTTCTCGTTTTTCTCCTATGTCCATAAAGTCTACTCGCGAATAGACTTTTTTGTGCTGGGTAGGGCATTGATCCCGAAGGTGAGGGGAACGGAGTATACGGCTATAGCCATTTCGGATCACGCTCCACACTGGGTGGACTTGGAGATAGGGGAGGAAACAGGAGGGCGCCCACCCTTGAGAATGGACATGGGACTAATGGCAGATGAGGGGGTGTGTCTAAGGGTGAGGGGGTGCATTGAAAAGTACTTGGAACTCAATGATAATGGGGAGGTCCAGGTGGGAGTGGTCTGGGAGGCGTTGAAGGCGGTGGTTAGAGGGGAGCTGATATCAATAAGGGCACATAAAGGGAAGCAGGAGAGTAAGGAACGGGAGCGGTTGCTGCAAGAACTTTTGAGGGTGGACAGACAATATGCGGAAGCACCGGAGGAGGGACTGTACAGGGAAAGGCAAAGGCTACATGTAGAATTTGACTTGCTGACTACAGGCACTGCAGAGGCACAATGGAGGAAGGCACAGGGTGTACAGTACGAATATGGGGAGAAGGCGAGCAGGTTGCTGGCACACCAATTGAGGAAAAGGGGAGCAGCGAGGGAAATAGGGGGAGTGAGGGATGAGGAAGGAGAGATGGAGCGGGGAGCGGAGAGAGTGAATGGAGTGTTCAAGACATTTTATAAAAAATTATATGAAGCTCAACCCCCGGATGGGAGGGAGAGAATGATGGGCTTCTTGGATCGGCTGGAATTTCCCAAGGTGGAAGAGCAGGAAAGGGTGGGACTGGGAGCACAGATCGAGGTAGAAGAAGTGGTGAAAGGAATTAGGAGCATGCAGACGGGAAAGGCCCCGGGACCGGATGGATTCCCAGTCGAATTCTATAGAAAATATGTGGACTTGCTCGCCCCGGTACTGACGAGGACCTTTAATGAGGCAAAGGAAAGGGGACAACTGCCCCCGACTATGTCTGAAGCAACGATATCGCTTCTCTTAAAGAAGGAAAAGGACCCGCTACAATGCGGGTCCTATAGACCTATTTCCCTCCTAAATGTAGATGCCAAGGTCCTGGCCAAGGTAATGGCAATGAGAATAGAGGAATGTGTCCCGGGGGTGGTCCACGAGGACCAAACTGGGTTTGTGAAGGGGAGACAGCTGAACACGAATATACGGAGGTTGTTAGGGGTAATGATGATGGCCCCACCAGAGGGAGAAACGGAGATAGTAGTGGCGATGGATGCCGAGAAAGCATTTGATAGAGTGGAGTGGGATTATTTGTGGGAGGTGTTGAGGAGATTTGGTTTTGGAGAGGGGTATGTTAGATGGGTGCAGCTGTTGTATAGGGCCCCAGTGGCGAGCGTGGTCACGAATGGACGGGGATCTGCATATTTTCGGCTCCATAGAGGGACAAGGCAGGGATGCCCTCTGTCCCCATTATTGTTTGCACTGGCGATTGAGCCCCTGGCGATAGCGTTGAGGGGTTCCAAGAAGTGGAGGGGAGTACTTAGGGGAGGAGAAGAGCACCGGGTATCTTTGTATGCGGACGATTTGCTACTATACGTGGCGGACCCGGCGGAGGGGATGCCAGAAATAATGCGGATACTTGGGGAGTTTGGGGATTTTTCAGGGTATAAATTGAACATGGGGAAAAGTGAGTTGTTTGTGGTGCAGCCAGGGGAGCAGAGTAGAGAAATAGAGGACCTACCGCTGAGGAAGGTAACAAGGGACTTTCGTTACCTGGGGATCCAGATAGCTAAGAATTGGGGCACATTGCATAGGTTAAATTTAACGCAGTTGGTGGAACAGATGGAGGAGGATTTCAAGAGATGGGATATGGTATCCCTGGCAATGGCAGGGAGGGTGCAGGCGGTTAAGATGGTGGTCCTCCCGAGATTCCTCTTTGTGTTTCAGTGCCTCCCGGTGGTGATCACGAAGGCTTTTTTTAAAAGGATTGAAAAGAGCATCATGGGTTTTGTGTGGGCCGGGAAGACCCCGAGAGTGAGGAAGGGATTCTTACAGCGTAGCAGGGATAGGGGGGGGCTGGCACTACCGAGCCTAAGTGAGTATTATTGGGCCGCTAATATTTCAATGGTGAGTAAGTGGATGGGAGAGGAGGAGGGAGCGGCGTGGAAGAGATTAGAGAGGGCGTCCTGTAGGGGGACTAGCCTACAGGCTATGGTGACAGCCCCATTGCCGTTCTCACCGAGGAACTACACCACAAGCCCGGTGGTGGTGGCTACACTGAAGATTTGGGGACAGTGGAGACGGCATAGGGGAAAGACTGGAGCCTTGGGGGGGTCCCCGATAAGAAACAACCATAGGTTTGCCCCGGGGGGAATGGATGGGGGATATGGAATGTGGCAAAGAGCAGGAATAACGCAACTGAAAGATCTGTTTGTGGATGGGAAGTTCGCGAGTCTGGGAGCGCTGACCGAGAAATATGGGTTGCCCCAAGGGAATGCATTCAGGTATATGCAACTGAGGGCTTTTGCGAGGCAACAGGTGAGGGAATTCCCGCAGCTCCCGATACAAGAGGTGCAGGACAGAGTGATCTCAAAGACATGGGTGGGGGATGGTAAGGTGTCAGATATATATAGGGAAATGAGGGACGAAGGGGAGACTATGGTAGATGAACTAAAAGGGAAATGGGAAGAAGAGCTGGGGGAGGAGATCGAGGAGGGGCTGTGGGCAGATGCCCTAAGCAGGGTAAACTCGTCGTCCTTGTGTGCCAGGCTAAGCCTGATTCAGTTTAAGGTATTACACAGGGCACATATGACTGGAGCACGGCTCAGTAAATTTTTTGGGGTGGAGGATAGGTGTGCGAGGTGCTCGAGAAGCCCAGCGAATCATACCCATATGTTTTGGTCATGCCCGGCACTACAGGGGTTTTGGATGGGGGTGACAAAGGTGCTTTCAAAAGTAGTAGGAGTCCGGGTCGAACCAAGCTGGGGGTTGGCTATATTTGGGGTTGCACAAGAGCCGGGAGTGCAGGAGGCGAGAGAGGCTGATGTTTTGGCCTTTGCGTCCCTAGTAGCCCGGCGCAGGATATTGCTAATGTGGAAAGAAGCCAAGCCCCCGGGGGTGGAGACCTGGATAAATGACATGGCGGGGTTTATAAAGCTAGAGCGGATTAAGTTCGTCCTAAGGGGGTCGACTCAAGGGTTCACCAGGCGGTGGCAACCGTTCGTCGAATACCTCGCAGAAAGATAGACGGAATGGGAAAAAGAAGGCAGCAGCAGCAGCCCAGGATCGGGGGGGGGGGAGAGGAGGAACCAGAAGGACTCTCAGGGTTGTTAATATATACTGTATAGTATGTATAGGTCGTTGCTACAGATAATTATATATTGGACTGTTAAATTATATTTTTGGAGAGTGTTACTTGTGACAAGGCAGTTGCCAATTAGGGCTAGTTTTCATTTTTGTTATTTATTATTTATTCATTTTTTGTTTATAAAATAGGTCATTGTTATTTGTGTTGTTATAATATTGTGTAAAGAATGCACAATGTACTGTGTTGGTTGACCAAAAATTTTCAATAAAATATTTAATAAAAAAAAAGAAACTGATAGACCAGGTCAGACTACGTAAAGGATGGGTGGGGCAGGTGTTTCATTCGGGTTTAGATGCGAAGAACAGGGGGGTGGCTATCTTAGTGGGGAAACAGGTACTGTTTGAGGCAAAGACCATAGTAGCAGATAGTGGGGGTAGATATGTGATGGTGAGTGGCAGATTGCAAGGGGAGGCGGTGGTTCTGGTGAACGTATACGCCCCGAACTGGGATGATGCAAATTTTATGAGGCGTATGTTGGGACGTATCCCGGACCTGGAGGCGGGAAAGTTGGTAATGGGGGGAGACTTCAATACGGTGCTTGATCCAGGGCTGGACCGGTCGAGGTCCAGGACCGGGAGGAGGCCGGCAGCGGCCAGGGTGCTCAAGGACTTCATGGAGCAGATGGGAGGGGTAGACCCCTGGAGATTTAGTAGGCCTAGGAGTAAGGAGTTCTCATTTTTCTCACATGTTCACAGAGTATACTCACGGATAGACTTTTTTGTCTTGGGAAGGGCACTGATTCCGAAGGTGACAGGGACGGAATATACAAAGAACAAAGAAATGTACAACACAGGAACAGGCCCTTCGGCCCTCCAAGCCCGTGCCAACCATGCTGCCCGACTAAACTACAATCTTCTACACTTCCTGGGTCCGTATCATAAGAACATAAGAACTAGGAGCAGGAGTCGGCCATCTGGCCCCTCGAGCCTGCTCCGCCATTCAATGAGATCATGGCTGATCTTTTGTGGACTCAGCTCCACTTTCCGGCCCGAACACCATAACCCTTAATCCCTTTATTCTTCAAAAAACTATCTATCTTTATCTTAAAAACATTTAATGAAGGAGCCTCTACTGCTTCACTGGGCAAGGAATTCCATAGATTCACAACCCTTTGGGTGAAGAAGTTCCTCCTAAACTCAGTCCTAAATCTACTTCCCCTTATTTTGAGGCTATGCCCCCTAGTTCTGCTTTCACCCGCCAGTGGAAACAACCTGCCCGCATCTATCCTCTCGATTCCCTTCATAATCTTATATGTTTCTATAAGATCCCCCTCATCCTTCTAAATTCCAACGAGTACAGTCCCAGTGTACTCAACCTCTCCTCGTAATCCAACCACTTCAGCTCTGGGATTAACCTAGTGAATCTCCTCTGCACACCCTCCAGTGCCAGTACGTCCTTTCTCAAGTAAGGAGACCAAAACTGAACACAATACTCCAGGTGTGGCCTCACTAACACCTTATACAATTGCAGCATAACCTCCCTAGTCTTAAACTCCATCCCTCTAGCAATGAAGGACAAAATTCCATTTGCCTTCTTAATCACCTGTTGCACCTGAAAACCAACTTTCTGCGACTCATGCACGAGCACACCCAGGTGTGCACAGCAGCATGTTTTAATATTTTATCATTTAAATAATAATCCCTTTTGCTGTTATTCCTACCGAAATGGATCACCTCACATTTG
Source organism: Scyliorhinus torazame (assembly GCF_047496885.1). Taxonomy (NCBI): domain Eukaryota; kingdom Metazoa; phylum Chordata; class Chondrichthyes; order Carcharhiniformes; family Scyliorhinidae; genus Scyliorhinus; species Scyliorhinus torazame. The sequence goes on from NC_092718.1 coordinate 227,422,226, forward strand.
TCAACATTGTATTCCATCTGCCAGACCCTAGCCCATTCACTTAGCCTATCCAAATCCCTCTGCAGACTTCCAGTATCCTCTGCACTTTTTGCTTTACCACTTATCTTAGTGTCGTCTGCAAACTTGGACACATTGCCCTTGGTCCCCAACTCCAAATCATCTATGTAAATTGTGAACAGTTGTGGGCCCAACACTGATCCCTGAGGGACACCACTAGCTACTGATTGCCAACCAGAGAAACACCCATTAATCCCCACTCTTTGCTTTCTATTAATTAACCAATCCTCTATCCATGCTCCTACTTTCCCCTTAATGCCATGCATCTTTATCTTATGCAACAACCTTTTGTGTTGCATCTTGTCAAAGGCTTTCTGGAAATCCAGATATACCACATCCATTGGCTCCCCGTTATCTACCGCACTGTTAATGTCCTCAAAAAATTCCACTAAATTAGTTAGGCACGACCTGCCCTTTATGAACCCATGCTGCGTCTGTCCAATGGGACAATTTCCATCCAGATGCCTCGCTATTTCTTCCTTGATGATAGATTCCAGCATCTTCCCTACTACCGACGTTAAGCTCACTGGCCTATAATTACCCACTTTCTGCCGACCTCCTTTTTAAAACAGTGGTGTCACGTTTGCTAATTTCCAATCCGCCGGGACCACCCCAGAGTCTAGTGAATTTTGGTAAATTATCACTAGTGCATTTGCAATTTCCCTAGCCATCTCTTTTAGCACTCTGGGATGCATTCCATCAGGGCCAGGAGACTTGTCTACCTTTAGCCCCATTAGCTTGCCCATCACTACCTCCTTGGTGATATCAATCCTCTCGAGGTCCTCACCTGTCATAGCCTCATTTCCATCAGTCACTGGCATGTTATTTGTGTCTTCCACTGTGAAGACCGACCCAAAAAACCTGTTCAGTTCCTCAGCCATTTCCTCATCTCCCATTATTAAATCTCCCTTCTCATCCTCTAAAGGACCAATATTTACCTTAGCCACTCTTTTTTGTTTTATGTATTTGTAGAAACTTTTACTATCTGTTTTTATATTCTGAGCAAGTTTACTCTCATAATCTATCTTACTCTTCTTTATAGCTTTTTTAGTAGCTTTCTGTTGCCCCCTAAAGATTTCCCAGTCCTCTCGTCTCCCACTGATCTTTGCTACTTTGTATGTTTTTTCCTTCAATTTGATACTCTCCCTTATTTCCTTAGATATCCACGGTCGATTGTCCCTCTTTTTACCGTCCTTCCTTTTTGTTGGTATAAACCTTTGCTGGGCACTGTGAAAAATCACTTGGAAGGTTCTCCACTGTTCCTCAACTGTTTCACCATAAAGTCTTTGCTCCCAGTCTACCTTAGCTAGTTCTTCTCTCATCCCATTGTAATCGCCTTTGTTTAAGCACAAAACACTAGTGCTTGATTTTACCTTCTCACCCTCCATCTGTATTTTAAATTCCACCATATTGTGATCGCTCCTTCCGAGAGGATCCCTAACTATGAGATCCTGAATCAATCCTGTCTCATTACACAGGACCAGATCTAGGACCGCATGTTTCCTCGTAGGTTCCATTACATACTATTCGAGGAAACTATCGCGGATACATTCTATAAACTCCTCCTCAAGGCTGCCTTGACCGACCTGGTTAAACCAATCAACATGTAGATTAAAATCCCCCATGATAACTGCTGTACCATTTTTACATGCATCAGTTATTTCTTTGTTTATTGCCTGCCCCACCATAATGTTACTATTTGGTGGCCTATAGATTACTCCTATCAGTGACTTTTTCGCCTTACTATTCCTGATTTCCACCCAAATGGATTCAACCTTATCCTCCATAGCATCGATGTCATCCCTTACACTTATGGCTTCTCTGCCTTACACTTTCCCCCTTACTGCCTTTTGTTTCTGTCCCTGTTTTACTACCTTCCAACTTCCTGCATTGGTTCCCATCCCCCTGCCACATTAGTTTAAACTCTCCCCAACAGCTCTAGCAAACACCCCCCCTAGGACATCGGTTCCAGTCCTGCCCAGGTGCAGACCGTCCGGTTTGTACTGGTCCCACCTCCCCATGATTTGGTTCCAATGTCCCAGGAATTTGAATCCCTCCCTCTTGCACCATCTCTCAAGCCACGTATTCATCCTTTCTATCCTGACATTCCTACTCTGACTAGCTCGTGGCACTGGTAGCAATCCTGAGATTACTACCTTTGAGGTCCTACTTTTTAGTTTAACTCCTAGCTTCCTAAATTCAGCTTGTAGGACCTCGTCCCATTTTTTACCTATATCGTTGGTGCCGACGTGCACCACGACAGCTGGCTGTTCACCCTCCCCCCCCAGAATGTCCTGCAGCCGCTCCGAGACATCCTTGACCCTTGCACCAGGGAGGCAACATACCATCCTGGAGTCTCGATTTCGTCCGCAGAACCGCCTGTCTATTCCCCTTACAATTGAGTCCCCTATCACTATAGTCCCCTATCCCTCTATTCCCATCCTATTCATGTATTTGTCAAGATGCCCCTTAAATGTCACTATCGTCCCTGCTTCCACCACCTCCTCCGGTAGCGAGTTCCAGGCACCCACTACCCTCTGCTTAAAAAACTTGCCTCATACGTCTACTCTAAACCTTGCCCCTCTCACCTTAAACCTATTCCCCCTAGTAATTGACCCCTCTACCCTGGGGAAAAGCCCCTGACTATCCACTCTGTCTATGCCCCTCATAATTTTGTATACCTCTATCAGGTCTCCCCTCAACCTCCTTCGTTCCAGTGAGAACAAACCGAGTTTATTCAACCGCTCCTCATAGCTAATGCCCTCCATACCAGGCAACATTCTGGTAAATCTCTTCTGCACCCTCTCTAAAGCCTCCACATCCTTCTGGTAGTGTGGCGACCAGAATTGAACACTATACTCCAAGTGTGGCCTAACTAAGGTTCTATACAGCTGCAACATGACTTGCCAATTCTTATACTCAATGCCCCGGCCAATGAAGGCAAGCATGTTGTATGCCTTCTTGACTACCTTCTCCACCTGTGTTGCCCCTTTCAATGACCTGTGGACCTGTACTCCTAGATCTCTTTGACTTTCAATACTCTTGAGGGTTCTAACATTCACTGTATATTCCCTAACTGCATTAGACCTTCCAAAATGCATTACCTCACATTTGTCCAGATTAAACTCCCTCTGCCATCTCTCCGCCCAAGTCTCCAAACAATCTAAATCCTGCTGTATCCTCTGACAGTCCTCATCACTATCTGCAATTCCACCAACCTTTGTGTCGTCTGCAAACTTACTAATCAGACCAGTTACATTTTCCTCCAAATCATTTATATATACTACAAAGAGCAAAGGTCCCAGCACTGATCCCTGTGGAACACCACTGGTCACAGCCCTCCAATTAGAAAAGCATCCTTCCACTGCTACTCTCTGCCTTCTATGACCTAGCCAGTTCTGTATCCACCTTGCCAGCTCCCCCCTGATCCCGTGTGACTTCACCTTTTGTACTAGTCGACCATGAGGGACCTTGTCAAAGGCCTTACAGAAGTCCATATAGACAACATCCACTGCCCTACCTGCATCCATCATCTTAGTGACCTCCTCGAAAAACTCTATCAAGTTAGTGAGACACGACCTCCCCTTCACAAAACCATGCTGCCTCTCACTAATACGTCCATTTGCTTCCAAATGGGAGTAGATCCTGTCTCGAAGAATTCTCTCCAGTAATTTCCCTACCACTGAAGTAAGGCTCACCGGCCTGTAGTTCCCTGGATTATCCTTGCTACCCTTCTTAAACAGAGGAACAACATTGGCTATTCTCCAGTCCTCCGGGACATCCCCTGAAGACAGTGAGGATCCAAAGATTTCTGTCAAGGCCTCAGCAATTTCCTCTCCAGCCTCCTTCAGTATTCTGGGGTAGATCCCATCAGGCCCTGGGGACTTATCTACCTTAATATTTTTTAAGACACCCAACACCTCGTCTTTTTGGATCTCAATGTGACCCAGGCTATAGAACATAGAACGATACAGCGCAGTACAGGCCCTTCGGCCCACGATGTTGCACCGAAACAAAAGCCATCTAACCTACACTTATCATCCATATGTTTATCCAATAAACTTTTAAATGCCCTCAATGTTGGCGAGTTCACTACTGTAGCAGGTAGGGCATTCCACGGCCTCACTACTCTTTGTGTAAAGAACCTACCTCTGACCTCTGTCCTATATCTATTACCATTCAGTTTAAAGCTATGTCCCCTCATGCCAGCCATTTCCATCCGCGGGAGAAGGCTCTCACTGTCCACCCTATCTAACCCCCTGATCATTTTGTATGCCTCTATTAAGTCTCCTCTTAACCTTCTTCTCTCCAACGAAAACAACCTCAAGTCCATCAGCCTTTCCTCATAAGATTTTCCCTCCATACCAGGCAACATCCTGGTAAATCTCCTCTGCACCCGCTCCAAAGCCTCCACGTCCTTCCTATAATGAAGTGACCAGAACTGTATGCAATACTCCAAATGCGGCCGTACCAGAGTTCTGTACAGCTGCAACATGACCTCCTGACTCCGGAACTCAATCCCTCTACCAATAAAGGCCAACACTCCATAGGCCTTCTTCACAACCCTATCAACCTGGGTGGCAACTTTCAGGGATCTATGTACATGGACACCTAGAGCCCTCTGCTCATCCACACTTCCAAGAACTTTACCATTAGCCAAATATTCCGCATTCCTGTTATTCCTTCCAAAGTGAATCACCTCACACTTCTCTACATTAAACTCCATTTGCCACCACTCAGCCCAGCTCTGCAGCTTATCTATATCCCTCTGTAACCTGCTACATCCTTCCACACTATCGACAACACCACCGACTTTAGTATCGTCTGCAAATTTACTCACCCACCCTTCTGCGCCTTCCATTGATAAAAATGACAAACAGCAACGGCCCCAGAACAAATCCTTGTGGTACTCCACTTGTAACTGAACTCCATTCTGAACATTTCCCATCAACCACCACCCTCTGTCTTCTTTCAGCTAGCCAATTTCTGATCCACATCTCTAAATCACCCTCAATCCCCAGCCTCCGTATTTTCTGCAATAGCCTACCGTGGGGAACCTTATCAAACGCTTTGCTGAAATCCATATACACCACATCAACTGCTCTACCCTCGTCTACCTGTTCAGTCACCTTCTCAAAGAACTCGATAAGGTTTATGAGGCATGACCTACCCTTCACAAAGCCATGCTGACTATCCCTGATCATATTATTCCTATCTAGATGATTATAAATCTTGTCTCTTATAATCCCCTCCAAGACTTTACCCACTACAGACGTGAGGCTCACCGGTCTATAGTTGCCGGGGTTGTCTCTGCTCCCCTTTTTGAACAAAGGGACCACATTTGCTATCCTCCAGTCCTCTGGCACTATTCCTGTAGCCAATGATGACATAAAAATCAAAGCCAAAGGTCCAGCAATCTCTTCCCTGGCCTCCCAGAGAATCCTAGGATAAATCCCATCAGGACCCGGGGACTTATCTATTTTCAGCCTGTCCAGAATTGCCAACACCTCTTCCCTACGTACCTCAATGCCATCTATTCTATTAGCCTGGGTCTCACAACATTATCTTTTTCCTGAGTGAATACTGACGAAAAATATTCATTTAGTATCTCGCCTATCTCTTCAGACTCCACACACAACTTCCCATCCCTGTCCTTGACTGGTCCTACTCTTTCCCTAGTCATTCGCTTATTCCTGACATACCTATAGAAAGCTTTTGGGTTTTCCTTGATCCTACCTGCCAAATACTTCTCATGTCCCCTCCTTGCTCATCTTAGCTCTCTCTTTAGATCCTTCCTCGCTACCTTGTAACTATCCATCGCCCCAACTGAAACTTCACACCTCATCTTCACATAGGCCTCCTTCTTCCTCTTAACAAGAGATTCCACTTCTTTGGTAAACCACGGTTCCCTCGCTCGACGCCTTCCTCCCTGCCTGACCGGTACATACTTATCAAGAACACGCAGTAGCTGATCCTTGAACAAGCTCCACATATCCAGTGTGCCCAACACTTGCAGCCTACTCCTCCACCTTATCCCCACCCAAGTCACATCTAATGGCATCATAATTGCCCATAATTGCTATCTACATACCCTTCTCCAGACTCAACATCCACCAATTTCTTCTCCTTGGTGAATACTGATGCAAAGTATTCATTTAGTACCTCGCCCATTTCCTCTGGCTCCACACATAGATTCCCCTGCCCATCCTTCAGTGGACCAACCCTTTCCCTGGCTACCCTCTTGCTTTTTATGTACGTGTAAAAAGCCTTGGGATTTTCCTTAACCCTATTTTTCATGACCCCTTCTAGCCCTCCTGACTCCTTGCTTAAGTTCCTTCCTACTTTCCTTATATTCCACGCAGGCTTTGTCTGTTCCCAGCCTTTTAGCCCTGACAAATGCCTCCTTTTTCTTTTTGACGAGGCCTACAATATCTCTCGTTATCCAAGGTTCCCGAAAATTGCCGTATTTATCCTTCTTCCTCACAGGAACATGCCGGTCCTGAATTCCTTTCAACTGACACTTGAAAGCCTCCCACATGTCAGATGTTGATTTGCCCTCAAACATCCGCCCCCAATCTATGTTCTTCAGTTCCCGCCTAATATTGTTATAATTAGCCTTCCCCCAATTTAGCACATTCATCCTAGGACCACTCTTACCCTTGTCCACCAGTACTTTAAAACTTACTGAATTGTGGTCACTGTTACCGAAATGCTCCCCTACTGAACATCTACCACCTGGCCAGGCTCATTCCCCAATACCAGGTCCAGTACCGCCCCTTCCCTAGTTGGACTGTCTACATATTGTTTTAAGAAGCCCTCCTGGATGCTCCTTACAAACTCCGCCCCGTCTAAGCCCCTGGCACTAAGTGAGTCCCAGTCAATATTGGGGAAGTTGAAGTCTCCCATCACCACAACCCTGTTGTTTTTACTCTTTTCCAAAATCTGTCTACCTATCTGCTCCTCTATCTCCCGCTGGCTGTTGGGAGGCCTGTAGTAAACCCCCAACATTGTGACTGCACCCTTCGTATTCCTGATCTCTACCCATATAGCCTCACTGCCCTCTGAGGTGTCCTCTCGCAGTATAGCTGTGATATTCTCCCGAACCAGTAGCGCAACTCCGCCTCCCCTTTTACATCCCCCTCTATCCCTCCTGAAACATCTAAATCCTGGAACGTTTAGCTGCCAATCCTGCCCTTCCCTCAACCAGGTCTCTGTAATGGCAACAACATCATAGTTCCAAGTACTAATCCAAGCTCTAAGTTCATCTGCCTTACCCGTAATACTTCTTGCATTAAAACATATGCACTTCAGGCCACCAGACCCGCTGTGTTCAGCAACTTCTCCCTGTCTGCTCTGCCTCAGAGCCCCACTGTCCCTATTCCCTAGTTCTCCCTCAATGCTCTCACCTTCTGACCTATTGCTCCCGTGCCCACCCCCCTGCCATACTCGTTTAAACCCTCCCGTGTGACACTAGCAAACGGCCATAGCTGTTTCGGACCACGCTCCACATTGGGTAGACCTGGAGGTAGGAGAGGAAAACGAACAGCACCCACTCTGGAGAATGGATATGGGCTTATTGGCGGGTGAGGGGGTATGTTTAAGGGTGAGGGGGTGCATCGAAAGGTACTTGGAGCTGAATGACAATGGAGAGGTTCAGGTGGGAGTGGTCTGGGAGGCGTTGAAGGCGGTGGTTAGAGGGGAACTGATATCCATAAGGGCACATAAAGGGAAGCAAGAGGGTAAAGAAAGGGAGCGATTGCTGAAAGAACTTTTGAGGGTGGACAGGCAATATGCGGAGGCACCGGAGGAGGGACTGTTCAGGGAAAGACAAAGGCTACATGTGGAATTTGACCTGCTGACCACGGGTAAGGCAGAGGCACAGTGGAGGAGGGCACAGGGTGTACAGTATGAGTATGGAGAGAAGGCGAGTCGGCTACTGGCCCACCAATTGAGGAAGAGGGGAGCGGCGAGGGAGATAGGTGGGGTGAGAGATGAGGAGGGAGAGATGGAACGGCGAGCGGAGAGAGTGAACGGGGTGTTCAAGGCATTTTATGAGAGGTTATATAAGGCTCAGCCCCCGGAAGGGAAGGAGGGAATGATGTGTTTCTTGGATCAGCTGGAATTCCCTAAGGTGGAGGAGCAGGAGAGGGCGGGACTGGGAGCACAGATTGAGATGGAGGAGGTGGTAAAAGGGATTGGGAGCATGCAGGCGGGGAAGGCCCCGGGACCGGACGGATTCCCGGTGGAATTTTATAGGAAGTATATGGACTTACTGGCCCCGCTTATGACGAGAACCTTTAATGAGGCTAGGGAAGGGGGGCAACGATATCGCTCCTTTTGAAGAAGGAAAAAGACCCGCTGCAGTGTGGGTCCTACAGGCCTATTTCCCTTTTAAATGTCCCCACCAGAGGGGGAGGCGGAGATAGTGGTGGCGATGGACGCCGAGAAAGCATTCGACAGAGTGGAGTGGGATTATCTGTGGGAGGTGCTGAGGAGATTTGGTTTTGGAGAAGGGTATATCGGATGGGTACAGCTGCTGTATAGGGCCCCGGTGGCGAGCGTGGTCACGAACAGACAGAGGTCTGATTACTTCCGTCTTCATAGAGGGATGAGGCAGGGGTGTCCCCTGTCTCAGTTACTGCTTGCATTGGAGATTGAGCCCCTGGCCATAGCACTGAGGGGCTCCAGGAAGTGGAGGGGAGTACTCAGGGGAGGAGAAGAACACCGGGTATCCTTGTATGCAGATGATTTATTGCTGAATGTTGCGGACCCAGTGGAGGGGATGCCTGAGATAATGCAGACACTCAGGGAGTTTGGGGAATTTTCGGGGTACAAATTGAATATGGGTAAGAGTGAGTTGTTTGTGGTGCATCCGGGGGAGCAGAGCAGGGGAATAGATGACTTACCGCTGAGGAAGGTAACAAGAGATTTCCGGTACTTAGGGATTCTGATAGCCAGGAGTTGGGGAACCTTACATAGGCTTAATTTAACAAGATTGGTGGAACAGATGGAGGAGGATTTTAAGAGATGGGACATGGTGCCCCTGTCAGTGGTGGGGAGGGTGCAGGCGGTCAAAATGGTAGTCCTCCGGAGATTCCTCTTTGTGTTTCAGTGCCTTCCGGTGGTGGTCACGAAGGCTTTTTTCAAGAGAATTTAGAAAAGTGTCATGAGTTTTGTGTGGGCCGGGAAGACCCCGAGAGTGAGGAGGGGGTTCTTGCAGCGTAGCAGGGATAGGGGGGGGGCCTGGCACTACCGAGCCTAAGTGAATACTACTGGGCCGCCAATATCTCAATGGTGTGTAAGTGGATGGGAGAAGGTGAGGGAGCGGCGTGGAAGAGATTGGAGATGGCGTCCTGCAAGGGAACCTGCCTACAAGCTATGGTGACGGCGCCGTTGCCGTTCTCCCCAAAGAAATACACCACAAGTCCAGTGGTGGTGGCAACACTCAAAATTTGAGGGCAGTGGAGACGACATAGGGGAAGGACGGGAGCCTCGGTGCGATCCCCGATAAGAAATAACCATAGGTTTGACCCGGGGAGAATGGATGGGAGATTTGGAGCATGGCAGAGAGCTGGGGTTGTGCAACTGAGAGATCTGTTCGTAGATGGGACGTTTGCGAGTCTGGGAGCGCTGACGGAAAAATATGGGTTGCCCCAAGGGAATGAATTTCGATACATGCAACTGAGGGCTTTTGCGAGGCAGCAGGTGAGGGAATTCCCGCAGCTCCCGATGCAGGAGATTCAAGATAGAGTGATCTCAGGGACATCGGTGGGGGATGATAGGGTGTCGGATATATACAGGGAAATGAGGGACGAGGGGGAGATCATGGTGGATGAGCTGAAGGGGAAATGGGAAGAAGAGCTGGGGGAAGAGATTGAGGAGGGGCTGTGGGCTGATGCCCTACGTAGGGTAAACTCGTCGTCCTCGTGCGCCAGGCTAAGCCTGATACAATTCAAGGTTTTACACAGGGCGCATATGACCGGAGCAAGGCTCAGTTAATTCTTCGGGGTAGAGGATAGGTGTGGGAGATGCTCGAGAAGCCCAGCAAACCACACCCACATGTTTTGGTCATGTCCGGCACTGCAGGGGTTCTGGGTGGGGGTGGCAAAGGTGCTTTCGAAGGTGGTGGGGGTCCGGATCGAGCCAGGCTGGGGGTTGGCTATCTTTGGGGTTGCAGAAGAGCCGGGAGTGCAGGAGGCGAGAGAGGCTGATGTTTTGGCCTTTGCGTCCCTAGTAGCCCGGCGAAGGATATTGCTTATGTGGAAGGAAGCCAAACCCCCGGGCGTGGAGACCTGAATAAACGACATGGCAGGGTTTATAAAACTAGAACGGATAAAGTTCGCACTAAGGGGTTCGGCTCAAGGGTTCACCAGGCGGTGGCAACCGTTCATTGACTACCTCGCAGAACGATAAAGGAAATGGGAAGGTAACAGCAGCAACCCAGGGGGGGGGGGGGGGGGGGGGGGAGGGGGGAGGGCCCGGGCGGGTCCTCAGGGATGTTTGTGTATAGATATTTGTACCAGGTTATGCATATTGGATTGCTTGATTTTATTTTTGGAGAGTTATTATTTTTGATCTGGCAGTTGCCATTTAGTTTATATATTATTTATTTATTTGTTAAAACGGTCACTGTTATTTATACTGTTTTATTGTCAAAAAAAGGAAAACCTTTGTATTGTTTTGTTTGGCCAAAAAATTTGAATAAAATATATTTAAAAAAAAAGAATAATGACTAAGAAAACAGATCCTGTAAATCTAAAGTCCAGCTAGTTAAGGAAACTAGAGAAATGAAGAGATATTTCCAAGAAGTCTGGAGGCAAAGTAACAGAGGAAACTGGGCCCCAGACCAGATTACAGTTTAGTCAGGTTACAGAGCGGTGGAAAGGCAGTGAGTTCTGAGAGATCAGAACGATGTCTGCAATAATGCTAAGATGTTAAATGTGTTCAAAATTATACAGATTTTAGTCGTGTAAATAAGGAAAATTGTTTCTGAGAAAAGAATGGTCAATAATTAGAATGAACATTTTATTTTTAAATTTAGAGTACCCAAATATTTTTGTCAATTAAGGGGCAATTTAGCGTGACCAATCCACCTCCCCTGCACATCTCTGGGTTGTGGGGGTGAGACAGCAGTGTTAACCCGGGTCCCTGGCACTGTGAGGCAGCAGTGCTAACTCGGGTCCCTGGCACTGTGAGACAGCAGTGTTAACCCGGGTCCCTGGCACTGTGAGACAGCAGTGTTAACCTGGGTCGCTGGCGCTGTGAGACAGCAGTGTTAACCCGGGTCCCTGGCACTGTGAGACAGCAGTGTTAACCCGGATCCCTGGCACTGTGAGACAGCAGTGTTAACCCGGATCCCTGGCACGGTGAGGCAGCAGTGTTAACACGGGTCCCTGGCACTGTGAGACAGCAGTGTTAACCCAGGTCCCTGGCACTGTGAGACAGCAGTGTTAACCCGGGTCCCTGGCACTGTGAGACAGCAGTGTTAACCCGGGTCCCTGGCACTGTGAGACAGCAGTGTTAACCCGGGTCCCTGGCACTGTGAGACAGCAGTATTAACCCGGGTCCCTGGCGCTGTGAGACAGCAGTGTTAACCCGGGTCGCTGGCGCTGTGAGACAGCAGTGTTAACCCGGGTCCCTGGCACTGTGAGAGAGCAGTGTTAACCCGGGTCCCTGGCACTGTGAGACAGCAGTGTTAACCCGGGTCTCTGGCAGTGTGAGGCAGCAGTGTTAACCCGGGTCCCTGGCACTGTGAGACAGCAGTGTTAACCCGGGTCCCTGGCACTGTGAGACAGCAGTGTTAATCCGGGTCCCTGGCGCTGTGAGACAGCAGTGTTAACCCGGGTCCCTGGCGCTGTGAGACAGCAGTGTTAACACGGGTCCCTGGCACTATGAGACAGCAGTGCTAATTCGGGTCCCTGGCACTGTGAGACAGCAGTGTTAACCCGGGTCCCTGGCACTGTGAGGCAGCAGTGCTAACTCGGGTCCCTGGCACTGTGAGACAGCAGTGCTAGCTCGGGTCCCTGGCACTGTGAGACAGCAGTGTTAACCCGGGTCCCTGGCACTGTGAGACAGCAGTGTTAACCCGGGTCCCTGGCACTGTGAGACAGCAGTGTTAACCCGGGTCCCTGGCACTGTGAGACAGCAGTGTTAACCCGGGTCGCTGGCGCTGTGAGACAGCAGTGTTAACCCGGGTCCCTGGCACTGTGAGACAGCAGTGTTAACCCGGATCCCTGGCACTGTGAGACAGCAGTGTTAACCCGGATCCCTGGCACTGTGAGGCAGCAGTGTTAACACGGGTCCCTAGCACTGTGAGACAGCAATGTTAACCCAGGTCCCTGGCACTGTGAGACAGCAGTGTTAACCCGGGTCCCTGGCACTGTGAGACAGCAGTGTTAACCTGGGTCGCTGGCGCTGTGAGACAGCAGTGCTAATCCGGGTCCCTGGCACTGTGAGACAGCAGTGATAACCCGGGTCCCTGGCTCTGTGAGACAGCAGTGTTAACCCGGGTCCCTGGCACTGTGAGACAGCAGTGCTAACTTGGGTCCCTGGCTCTGTGAGACAGCAGTGTTAACCCGGGTCATTGGCACTGTGAGACAGCAGTGTTAACCCGGGTCCCTGGCACTGTGAGACAGAGTGTTAACCCGGGTCCCTGGCATTGTGAGAAAGCAGTGTTAACCCAGGTCCCTGGCACTGTGAGACAGCAGTGCTAACTTGGGTCCCTGGCTCTGTGAGACAGCAGTGTTAACCCGGGTCCCTGGCACTGTGAGACAGCAGTGTTAACCCGGGTCCCTGGCACTGTGAGACAGCAGTGTTAACCCGGGTCCCTGGCACTGTGAGGCAGCAGTGTTAACCCGGACCCCTGGCTCTGTGAGGCAGCAGTGTTAACCCGGATCCCTGGCACTGTGAGACAGCAGTGTTAACCCGGATCCCTGGCACTGTGAGACAGCAGTGTTAACCCGGGTCCCTGGCACTGTGAGACAGCAGTGTTAACCCGGGTCCCTGGCACTGTGAGACAGCAGTGTTAACCCGGGTCCCTGGCACTGTGAGACAGCAGTGCTAACACAAGTCCCTGGCTCTGTGAGACAGCAGTGTTAACCCGGGTCCCTGGCAGTGTGAGACAGCAGTGTTAACCCGGGTCCCTGGCTCTGAGACAGCAGTGCTAACACGAGTCCCTGGCTCTGTGAGGCAGCAGTGTTAACCCGGGTCCCTGGCACTGTGAGACAGCAGTGTTAACCCGGGTCCCTGGCACTGTGAGACAGCAGTGTTAACCCGGGTCCCTGGCACTGTGAGACAGCAGTGTATACCCGGGTCCCTGGCACTGTGAGACAGCAGTGCTAACACGAGTCCCTGGCTCTTTGAGACAGCAGTGTTAACCCGGGTCCCTGGCAGTGTGAGACAGCAGTGTTAACCCGGGTCCCTGGCTCTGAGACAGCAGTGCTAACACAAGTCCCTGGCTCTGTGAGGCAGCAGTGTTAACCCGGGTCCCTGGCACTGTGAGACAGCAGTGCTAACACGAGTCCCTGGCTCTGTGAGGCAGCAGTGTTAACCCGGGTCCCTGGCACTGTGAGACAGCAGTGTTAACCCGGGTCCCTGGCACTGTGAGACAGCAGTGTTAACCCGGGTCCCTGGCACTGTGAGACAGTAGTGTTAACGCAGGTCCCTGGCACTGTGAGGCAGCAGTGTAAACACGGGTCCCTGGCACTGTGAGACAGCAGTGCTAACCCGGGTCCCTGGCACTGTGAGACAGCAGTGTTAACCCGGGTCCCTGGCACTGTGAGACAGCAGTGTTAACCCGGGTCCCTGGCACTGTGAGACAGCAGTGTTAATCCGGGTCCCTGGCGCTGTGAGACAGCAGTGTTAACCCGGGTCCCTGGCGCTGTGAGACAGCAGTGTTAACCCGGGTCCCTGGCACTATGAGACAACAGTGCTAATTCGGGTCCCTGGCACTGTGAGACAGCAGTGTTAACCCGGGTCCCTGGCACTGTGAGGCAGCAGTGCTAACTCGGGTCCCTGGCACTGTGAGACAGCAGTGCTAACTCGGGTCCCTGGCACTGTGAGACAGCAGTGTTAACCCGGGTCCCTGGCACTGTGAGACAGCAGTGTTAACCCGGGTCCCTGGCACTGTGAGACAGCAGTGTTAACCCGGGTCCCTGGCACTGTGAGACAGCAGTGTTAACCCGGGTCGCTGGCGCTGTGAGACAGCAGTGTTAACCCGGGTCCCTGGCACTGTGAGACAGCAGTGTTAACCCGGATCCCTGGCACTGTGAGACAGCAGTGTTAACCCGGATCCCTGGCACTGTGAGGCAGCAGTGTTAACACGGGTCCCTAGCACTGTGAGACATCAATGTTAACCCAGGTCCCTGGCACTGTGAGACAGCAGTGTTAACCCGGGTCCCTGGCACTGTGAGACAGCAGTGTTAACCTGGGTCGCAGGCGCTGTGAGACAGCAGTGCTAATCCGGGTCCCTGGCACTGTGAGACAGCAGTGTTAACCCGGGTCCCTGGCACTGTGAGACAGCAGTGCTAACTTGGGTCCCTGGCTCTGTGAGACAGCAGTGTTAACCCGGGTCATTGGCACTGTGAGACAGCAGTGTTAACCCGGGTCCCTGGCACTGTGAGACAGAGTGTTAACCCGGGTCCCTGGCACTGTGAGAAAGCAGTGTTAACCCGGGTCCCTGGCACTGTGAGACAGCAGTGCTAACTCGGGTCCCTGGCTCTGTGAGACAGCAGTGTTAACCCGGGTCCCTGGCACTGTGAGACAGCAGTGTTAACCCGGGTCCCTGGCACTGTGAGACAGCAGTGTTAACCCGGGTCCCTGGCACTGTGAGACAGCAGTGTTAACCCGGGTCCCTGGCACTGTGAGGCAGCAGTGTTAACCCGGACCCCTGGCTCTGTGAGGCAGCAGTGTTAACCCGGATCCCTGGCACTGTGAGACAGCAGTGTTAACCCGGATCCCTGGCACTGTGAGACAGCAGTGTTAACCCGGGTCCCTGGCACTGTGAGACAGCAGTGTTAACCCGGGTCCCTGGCACTGTGAGACAGCAGTGTTAACCCGGGTCCCAGGCACTGTGAGACAGCAGTGCTAACACGAGTCCCTGGCTCTGTGAGACAGCAGTGTTAACCCGGGTCCCTGGCAGTGTGAGACAGCAGTGTTAACCCGGGTCCCTGGCTCTGAGACAGCAGTGCTAACACGAGTCCCTGGCTCTGTGAGGCAGCAGTGTTAACCCGGGTCCCTGGCACTGTGAGACAGCAGTGTTAACCCGGGTCCCTGGCACTGTGAGACAGCAGTGTTAACCCGGGTCCCTGGCACTGTGAGACAGCAGTGTTAACCCGGGTCCCTGGCACTGTGAGACAGCAGTGCTAACACGAGTCCCTGGCTCTGTGAGACAGCAGTGTTAACCCGGGTTCCTGGCACTGTGAGGCAGCAGTGTTAACCCGGACCCTTGGCTCTGTGAGGCAGCAGTGTTAACCCGGATCCCTGGCACTGTGAGACAGCAGTGTTAACCCGGATCCCTGGCACTGTGAGACAGCAGTGTTAACCCGGGTCCCTGGCACTGTGAGACAGCAGTGTTAACCCAGGTCCCTGGCACTGTGAGACAGCAGTGTTAACCCGGGTCCCTGGCACTGTGAGACAGCAGTGCTAACACGAGTCCCTGGCTCTGTGAGACAGCAGTGTTAACCCGGGTCCCTGGCAGTGTGAGACAGCAGTGTTAACCCGGGTCCCTGGCTCTGAGACAGCAGTGCTAACACGAGTCCCTGGCTCTGTGAGGCAGCAGTGTTAACCCGGGTCCCTGGCACTGTGAGACAGCAGTGCTAACACGAGTCCCTGGCTCTGTGAGGCAGCAGTGTTAACCCGGGTCCCTAGCACTGTGAGACAGCAGTGCTAACACGAGTCCCTGGCTATGTGAGGCAGCAGTGTTAACCCGGGTCCCTGGCAGTGTGAGACAGCAGTGTTAACCCGGGTCCCTGGCACTGTGAGACAGCAGTGTTAACCCGGGTCCCTGGCACTGTGAGACAGCAGTGTTAACCCGGGTCCCAGGCACTGTGAGACAGCAGTGTTAACCCGGGTCCCTGGCACTGTGAGACAGCAGTGTTAACCCGGATCCCTGGCACTGTGAGACAGCAGTGCTAACACGAGTCCCTGGCTCTGTGAGGCAGCAGTGTTAACCCGGGTCCCTGGCACTGTGAGACAGCAGTGTTAACCCGGGTCCCTGGCTCTGTGAGATAGCAGTGCTAACCCGGGTCCCTGGCACTGTGAGACAGCAGTGTTAACCCGGGTCCCTGGCACTGTGAGACAGCAGTGTTAACCCGGGTCCCTGGCACTGTGAGACAGTAGTGTTAACGCAGGTCCCTGGCACTGTGAGGCAGCAGTGTAAACACGGGTCCCTGGCACTGTGAGACAGCAGTGCTAACCCGGGTCCCTGGCACTGTGAGACAGCAGTGTTAACCCGGGTCCCTGGCACTGTGAGACAGCAGTGTTAACCCAGGTCCCTGGCACTGTAAGACAGCAGTGTTAACCCGGGTCCCTGGCACTGTGAGGCAGCAGTGTTAACACGGGTCCCTGGCACTGTGAGGCAGCAGTGTTAACCCGGGTCCCTGGCACTGTGAGGCAGCAGTGTTAACCCAGGTCCCTGGCACTGAGAGACAGCAGTGTTAACCCGGGTCCCTGGCGCGGTGAGACTGCAGTGTTAACCCGGGTCCCTGGCACTGTGAGACAGCAGTGTTAACCCGGGTCCCTGGCACTGTGAGACAGCAGTGTTAACCCGGGTCCCTGGCGCTGTGAGACTGCAGTGTTAACCCGTGTCCCTGGCACTGTGAGGCAGCAGTGTTAGCCACAGTGCCATCTTGATATCCCGGAACAAATTCAAGAGAATTGGCAGAAGAACAATCGTCCTTTTGAACAAAAGTCTTGTTGTGATCTGGAAGCAGATTCAATAGAAACTTTCATAAGGATGTTAAATATCTGAAGTAGAAGGTTTTGCAGGGCTAGGAGGACTGGTTGAATCATTATTTCAAAGAGCTATCACAGACACGAGGGGATTCATAGAATTTACAGAGCAGAAGGAGGCCATTCAGCCCATCGAGTCTGCACCGGCTCTTGGAAAGAGCACCCTACCCAAGGTCAACACCGCCACCCTATCCCCATAAGCTAGTAACCCCACCCAACACTAAGGGCAATTTTGGACACTAAGGGCAATTTATCATGGCCAATCCACCTAACCTGCACATCTTTGGATTGTGGGAGGAAACCGGAGCACCCGGAGGAAACCTACGCAGGCACGGGGAGGATGTGCAGACTCCGCACAGACAGTGACCCAAGCCGGAATCGAACCTGGGACCCTGGAGCTGTGAAGCAATTGTGCTATCCACAAGGCTACCGTGCTACCCCTGAATGGCCTCATTCGGGATGAATGGCCTCTCGCTGCACTGCACTATTCAACCCTGAAATCACAATCAACCCTCTGCTCTCGAGGCAGCAATTCAGTTAGAGGACCATAGGGGGCACTGCTCCCTGTGACAATCAGAGAGCTCGTGTGTCAATCTCGTCCAGAGCCTCAGATTCAAACTTTTCAACAGGTTAAACCGGAATGGGGGGAGGGTAGAGCGAGGAGGAGAGGACAGGACAGGGCAAATAGAAAACACACCCATGACAACCTTAAAAACACTCAACGTCTGTCAGAGGCCCCAGTGTTATACAGTGACAGACCCGACCCCACCAGTACTGTACCCCAGTGTTATACAGCGACAGACCCGACCCACCAGTACTGTATCCCAGTGTTATACAGCGACAGACCCGACCCACCAGTACTGTACCCCAGTGTTATACAGCGACAGACCCGACCCACCAGTACTGTACCCCAGTGTTATACAGTGACAGACCCATCCCCACGAGTACTGTACCCCAGTGTTATAGTGACAGACCCGTCCCCACCTGTACTGTACCCCAGTGTTATACAGCGACAGACCCGTCCCCACCAGTACTGTATCCCAGTGTTACACAGTGACAGACCCGTCCCCACCTGTACTGTACCCCAGTGTTATACAGTGACAGACCCGTCCCCACCAGTACTGTACCCCAGTGTTATACAGTGACAGACCCGTCCCCACCAGTACTGTATCCCAGTGTTACACAGTGACAGACCCGTCCCCACCTGTACTGTACCCCAGTGTTATACAGTGACAGACCCGTCCCCACCAGTACTGTACCCCAGTGTTATACAGTGACAGACCTGTCCCCACCAGTACTGTACCCCAGTGTTATACAGTGACAGTCCCGTCCCCACCAGTACTGTACCCCAGTGTTACACAGTGACAGACCCCTCCCCACCTGTACTGTGCCCCAGTGTTATACAGTGACAGACCCGTCCCCACCTGTACTGTACCCCAGTGTTACACAGTGACAGACCCCTCCCCACCAGTACTGTACCCCAGTGTTATACAGCGACAGACCTATCCCCACCAGTACTGTACCCCAGTGTTATACAGTGACAGACCTATCCCCACCAGTACTGTACCCCAGTGTTATACAGCGACAGACCCGTCCCCACCAGTACTGTATTCCAGTGTTATACAGCGACAGACCCGTCCCCACCAGTACTGTACCCCAGTGTTATACAGCGACAGACCCGTCCCCACCAGTACTGTACCCCAGTGTTATACAGCGACAGACCCGTCCCCACCAGCACTATACCCCAGTGTTATACAGCGACAGACCCGACCCACCAGTACTGTACCCCAGTGTTATACAGCGACAGACACGTCCCCACCAGTACTGTACCCCAGTGTTATACAGTGACAGACCCGTCCCCACCAGTACTGTATCCCAGTGTTATACAGCGACAGACCCGACCCACCAGTACTGTACCCCAGTGTTATACAGCGACAGACCCGACCCACCAGTACTGTACCCCAGTGTTATACAGCGACAGACCCGTCCCCACCAGTACTGTACCCCAGTGTTATACAGTGACAGACCCGTCCCCACCAGTACTGTATCCCAGTGTTATACAGTGACAGACCCGACCCCACCAGTACTGTACCCCAGTGTTATACAGTGACAGACCCATCCCCACCAGTACTGTACCCCAGTGTTATACAGTGACAGACCCGACCCACCAGTACGGTATCCCAGTGTTATACAGTGACAGACCCGACCCCACCAGTACTGTACCCCAGTGTTATACAGTGACAGACCCGACCCACCAGTACTGTATCCCAGTGTTATACAGTGACAGACCCGACCCCACCAGTACTGTATCCCAGTGTTATACAGTGACAGACCCGTCCCCACCAGTACTGTACCCCAGTGTTAAACAGTGACAGACCCGTCCCCACCAGTACTGTACCCCAGTGTTATACAGCGACAGACGCGTCCCCACCAGTACTGTACCCCAGTGTTAAACAGTGACAGACCCGTCCCCACCAGTACTGTATCCCAGTGTTATACAGTGACAGACCCATCCCCACCAGTACTGTACCCCAGTGTTAAACAGTGACAGACCCGTCCCCACCAGTACTGTATCCCAGTGTTATACAGCGACAGACGCGTCCCCACCAGTACTGTACCCCAGTGTTAAACAGTGACAGACCCGTCCCCACCAGTACTGTATCCCAGTGTTATACAGTGACAGACCCGTCCCCACCAGTACTGTATCCCAGTGTTATACAGTGACAGACCCGTCCCCACCAGTACTGTACCCCAGTGTTAAACAGTGACAGACCCGTCCCCACCAGTACTGTATCCCAGTGTTATACAGTGACAGACCCGTCCCCACCAGTACTGTACCCCAGTGTTATACAGTGACAGACCCGTCCCCACCAGTACTGTACCCCAGTGTTATAGTGACAGACCCGTCCCCACCAGTACTATACCCCAGTGTTATACAGCGACAGACCCGTCCCCACCAGTACTGTACCCCAGTGTTATACAGTGACAGACCCGTCCCCACCAGTACTGTACCCCAGTGTTATACAGTGACTGACCCGTCCCCACCAGTACTGTACCCCAGTGATAAACTGTGACAGACCCGTCCCCACCAGTACTGTACCCCAGTGTTATACAGGGACAGACCCGTCCCCACCAGTACTGTATCCCAGTGTTATACAGTGACAGACCCGTCCCCACCAGTACTGTATCCCAGTGTTATACAGCGACAGACGCGTCCCCACCAGTACTGTACCCCAGTGTTAAACAGTGACAGACCCGTCCCCACCAGTACTGTATCCCAGTGTTATACAGTGACAGACCCGTCCCCACCAGTACTGTATCCCAGTGTTATACAGTGACAGACACGTCCCCACCAGTACTGTACCCCAGTGTTATACAGTGACAGACCCGTCCCCACCAGTACTATACCCCAGTGTTATACAGCGACAGACGCGTCCCCACCAGTACTGTACCCCAGTGTTATACAGCGACAGACGCGTCCCCACCAGTACTGTACCCCAGTGTTATACAGCGACAGACCCGTCCCCACCAGTACTGTATCCCAGTGTTATACAGTGACAGACCCGTCCCCACCAGTACTGTATCCCAGTGTTATAGAGTGACAGGATTGTTCCCACCAGTACTGTACCCCAGTGTTAAACAGTGACAGACCCGTCCCCACCAGTACTGTATCCCAGTGTTATACAGTGACAGACCCGTCCCCACCAGTACTGTATCCCAGTGTTATACAGTGACAGACACGTCCCCACCAGTACTGTACCCCAGTGTTATACAGTGACAGACCCGTCCCCACCAGTACTGTACCCCAGTGTTATGCAGCGACAACCCGTCCCCACCAGTACTGTACCCCAGTGTTACACAGGGGCAGACCCGTCCCCACCAGTACTGTACCCCAGTGTTATACAGCGACAGACCCGTCCCCACCAGTACTGTACCCCAGTGTTATACAGTGACAGACCCGTCCCCACCAGTACTGTACCCCAGTGTTATACAGTGACAGACCCGTCCCCACCAGTACTGTACCCCAGTGTTATACAGTGACAGACCCGTCCCCACCAGTACTGTACCCCAGTGTTATACAGTGACAGACCCGTCCCCACCAGTACTGTACCCCAGTGTTATACAGCGACAGACCCATCCCCACCAGTACTGTACCCCAGTGTTATACAGTGACAGACACGTCCCCACCAGTACTGTATCCCAGTGTTATACAGTGACAGACCCGTCCCCACCAGTACTGTACCCCAGTGTTATACAGTGACAGACCCGTTCCCACCAGTACTGTATCCAAGTGTTATACAGCGACAGACCCGTTCCCACCAGTACTGTACCCCAGTGTTATACAGTGAGACCCGTCCCCACCAGTACTGTACCCCAGTGTTATACAGTGACAGACCCGTCCCCACCAGTACTGTACCCCAGTGTTATACAGTGACAGACCCGTTACCACCAGTACTGTACCCCAGTGTTATACAGTGACAACCCGTCCCCACCAGTACTGTACCCCAGTGTTATACAGCGACAGACCCGTCCCCACCAGTACTGTACCCCAGTGTTATACAGTGACAGACCCGTCCCCACCAGTACTGTATCCCAGTGTTATACAATGACAGACCCATTCCCACCAGCACTGTACTCCAGTGTTATACAGTGAGACCAGTCCCCACCAGTACTGTACCCCAGTGTTATACAGTGACAGACCCGTCCCCACCAGTACTGTACCCCAGTGTTATACAGTGACAGACCCGTCTCCACCTGTACTGTACCACAGTGTTATACAGTGACAGACCCGTCCCCACCAGTACTGTACCCCAGTGTTATACAGTGACAAACCCGTCCCTAACAGTACTGTATCCCAGTGTTCAACAGCGACAGACCCGTCCCTACCAGTACTGTACCCCAGTGTTATACAGCGACAACCCGTCCCCACCAGTACTGTACCCCAGTGTTACACAGGGGCAGACCCGTCCCCACCAGTACTGTACCCCAGTGTTATACAGTGACAGACCCGTCCCCACCAGTACTGTACCCCAGTGTTATACAGTGACAGACCCGTCCCCACCAGTACTGTACCCCAGTGTTATACAGTGACAGACCCGTCCCCACCAGTACTGTACCCCAGTGTTATACAGTGACAGACCCGTCCCTAACAGTACTGTATCCCAGTGTTCAACAGCGACAGACCCGTCCCCACCAGTACTGTACCCCAGTGTTACACAGGGGCAGACCCATCCCCACCAGTACTGTACCCCAGTGTTATACAGCGACAGACCCGTCCCCACCAGTACTGTACCCCAGTGTTATACAGTGACAGACCCGTCCCCACCAGTACTGTACCCCAGTGTTATACAGTGACAGACCCGTCCCCACCAGTACTGTACCCCAGTGTTATACAGTGACAGACCCGTCCCCACCAGTACTGTACCCCAGTGTTATACAGTGACAGACCCTTCCCCACCAGTACTGTACCCCAGTGTTATACAGCGACAGACCCATCCCCACCAGTACTGTACCCCAGTGTTATACAGTGACAGACACGTCCCCACCAGTACTGTATCCCAGTGTTATACAGTGACAGACCCGTCCCCACCAGTACTGTACCCCAGTGTTATACAGTGACAGACCCGTCCCCACCAGTACTGTATCCAAGTGTTATACAGCGACAGACCCGTTCCCACCAGTACTGTACCCCAGTGTTATACAGTGAGACCCGTCCCCACCAGTACTGTACCCCAGTGTTATACAGTGACAGACCCGTCCCCACCAGTACTGTACCCCGGTGTTATACAGTGACAACCCGTCCCCACCAGTACTGTACCCCAGTGTTATACAGCGACAGACCCGTCCCCACCAGTACTGTACCCCAGTGTTATACAGTGACAGACCCGTCCCCACCAGTACTGTATCCCAGTGTTATACAGCGACAGACCCGTCCCCATCAGTACTGTACCCCAGTGTTATACAGTGACAGACCCGTCCCCACCAGTACTGTACCCCAGTGTTATACAGTGACAGACCCGTCCCCACCAGTACTGTACCCCAGTGTTATACAGTGACAGACCCGTCCCCACCAGTACTGTACCCCAGTGTTATACAGCGACAGACCCGTCCCCACCAGTACTGTACCCCAGTGTTATACAGTGACAGACCCGTCCCCACCAGTACTGTACCCCAGTGTTATACAGTGACAGACCCGTCCCCACCAGTACTGTACCCCAGTGTTATACAGTGACAGACCCGTCCCCACCAGTACTGTACCCCAGTGTTATACAGTGACAGACCCGTCCCCACCAGTACTGTACCCCAGTGTTATACAGCGACAGACCCGTCCCCTCCAGTACTGTACCCCAGTGTTATACAGTGACAGACCCGTCCCCACCAGTACTGTACCCCAGTGTTATACAGTGACAGACCCGTCCCCACCAGTACTGTACCCCAGTGTTATACAGTGACAGACCCGTCCCCACCAGTACTGTACCCCAGTGTTATACAGTGACAGACCCGCCCCAGCAGTACTGTACCCCAGTGTTATACAGCGACAGGCCCGTCCCCATCAGTACTGTACCCCAGCGTTATACAGTGACAGACCCATCCCCACCAGTACTGTACCCCAGTGTTATACAGTGCACCTACCATGGCTGCCATGCCGTCTGGCATTGACGAAAGTGTGTCATCTGTCTGGTGGGCTCTGGCGCTGAGCTGTGGTGACATGGTGGGCGATTCATCGATAAACGGCATGGTTTCAGAAGCTTCTTCTGCTGCTTTCGGTTCATCTGCAGTTTCGCCATCAAAACCCTCCGTGTAATTAAAATCTGGCAAAGAAGAGAGTATTTTGGTGAACACAGCAAAGACACAGAGAATCAGAGCTGCCCCTGAACACAGCGGAGACACAGAGAATCAGAGCTGCCCCTGATGACCAGATTCACCACTGGCACCCTCCAAGTCATCCACCACCCCGACTCTGAAATATATCGGCCACTCCTTCACTGCCACTGGGTGAAAATTCTGGAACTCCCTCCCTAACAGCACAGTGGGTTTACCTACACCACCGGGACTGCAGCTGGCCCCACCTTGCAAACTACCACCCCAACCCCGGCCTCGGCCCCCCAGCCCCGGCCTCAGCCCCCCGGCCCCCCCAGCCCCGCCCCCCCCCCCCAGCCCCGGCCCCCCCCCCAGCCCCGGCCCCCCCCAGCTCCGGCTCCCCCCAGCCCCGCCCCCCCCCCCCCAGCCCCGGCCCCCCAGCCCCGGCCCCCCAGCCCCGGCCCCCCAGCCCCGGCCTTCCAACACCTTTCCAAATTTCCTGAATGTATTTTTTTTAAAAAATATTTTAATTCCCCTCCTTTTTCACATTTTCATCATATTTACAACAAATAATCAACAATAACAACAAATCCAATGGCAATCCCCTCACCCCACCCACCCTCAAACAGCTCCCAACATTTTGAATATAAAACACCAATTTAAAAGAATCATCAATTTATGCATTTCAACCCCCCCCCCCTAATGTTCGATGTCATCCAATTCATGAAAACGCATGATGAACAAGGCCCATGAGTTGTAGAACCCTCCATCCTCCCCCTCAACTCAAACTTTACTTTCTCGAGTGTTAGGAACTCCAGCGGGTCCCCCCGCCACGCCGAGGCACAGGGGAGAGAAGCCGACCTCCACCCCAACAGGACCCGGCTTCGGGCGATCAACGAGGCAAAGGCCAAGACGCCTGCCTCCCCGCCCGTTTCCATCCCGGCTGATCCGACACCCCGAATCTGGCTTCTAGGGGACTGATTCGAGTCTCACAATTTGAGATTACCCGAAAGACCTCCCTCCAATACCCCTCCAGTTTTGGGCAGGACCAAAACATGGGAACGTGATTTGCTCCGCCCCCCACTCCCCAACAACATTCATAAACATCCTCCACTCCCTCAAAAAGTTGGTCATCCTCGCCCTTGGGAGGTGCGCCCTATCAGCCCCAACCTCACGCATAAAGTTGACGCATTCACCCTGCAGAGCACATCACACCACAACCCCTCCTCCATGCCCTCCCCCAACTCTTCCTCCCACTTTGCCTTAATCCGCTCCTGTGGTACTTTATATTCCCCCAGAATAACCCGAGAAATCACCGACACCGCCCCCTCCAGCATTCCCCCCGCAGTCAGTATCTCGTCCAACAGCATGGGGGCCGGCTCCACCGGATAGATCTGTACCTCCTTCCTGGCAAAATTTCGGACCTGCATATACCTAAATATCTGCCCCTGCCCCAATCCACATGCCTCCCCCAACTTCGCAAACCGATCCCAGAAACAAATCCTTTAATACCCCAATTCCCCGACTCCCCTCTCCTCCCCGACTCCCCGCTCCTCCCCGACTCCCCGCTCCTCCCCGACTCCCCGCTCCTCCCCGACTCCCCTCTCCTCCCCGCTCCTCCCCGACTCCCCGCTCCTCCCCGACTCCCCGCTCCTCCCCGACCCTCCCCGCTCCTCCCCGCTCCTCCCCGACTCCCCGCTCCTCCCCGACTCCCCGCTCCTCCCCAACTCCCCGCTCCTCCCCAACTCCCCGCTCCTCCCCAACTCCCCAACTCCCCGCTCCTCCCCGACTCCCCGCTCCTCCCCGACTCCCCGTTCCTCCCCAACTCCCCGCTCCTCCCCAACTCCCCGCTCCTCCCCAACTCCCCGCTCCTCCCCAACTCCCCGCTCCTCCCCAACTCCCCGCTCCTCCCCAACTCCCCGCTCCTCCCCAACTCCCCGCTCCTCCCCAACTCCCCAACTCCCCGCTCCTCCCCGACTCCCCGCTCCTCCCCGACTCCCCGCTCCTCCCCGACTCCCCGCTCCTCCCCGACTCCCCGCTCCTCCCCAACTCCCCGCTCCTCCCCAACTCCCCGCTCCTCCCCAACTCCCCGCTCCTCCCCAACTCCCCGCTCCTCCCCAACTCCCCGCTCCTCCCCAACTCCCCGCTCCTCCCCAACTCCCCGCTCCTCCCCAACTCCCCGCTCCTCCCCAACTCCCCGCTCCTCCCCAACTCCCCGCTCCTCCCCAACTCCCCGCTCCTCCCCAACTCCCCGCTCCTCCCCAACTCCCCGCTCCTCCCCAACTCCCCAACTCCCCGCTCCTCCCCGACTCCCCGCTCCTCCCCAACTCCCCGCTCCTCCCCAACTCCCCAACTCCCCGCTCCTCCCTAGCAGAGTGCAGTAGAGCGGAGCTGCTGATTGGCCGTTGCAGGGGAAATTTGCATACGTCTGTGTGCTCACCCTAACTTGGAGATGGTTTGTGGAGGAGCTCTTGTCAAATGACACTTAAACCCGAAACACCTCTTCAGTGTTTCCCTCCCTACCCCCTCCTCTAACCAAAAAACAACAACCGCTGTAAGGATCAAGAGGAAGGCTCGAGGGCAGGTAGAAGTGGAATGTTGAACCGTGATGTCACAGCCTGCAGGTAAGGGACTGGCTGGTGACTGGTAGGTAGTTTTACTTTTATATTCCCTCAGGTGTATTCGTGCGGGGCGCAGAGGTTGCTGAGTGAGTGCTTGCTGAGAAGGGGAGTGAATAACAGGTAAGCTCTTTTTTTTTTCTTTTCTTTTTTTTATCTAGAGGGGATGGCAGGGAAGGCAGTGCAATGTTCCTCCTGCAGAATGTTTGAGGTGAGGGACGCTGTCAGTGACCCTGCTGATTTCAGCTGTGGGAAGTGTACCCAACTCCAGCTCCTCAGTTAGGGAACTGGAGCTGGAGTTGGATGAACTTCGGATCATTCGGGAGGCAGAGGTGGTCATGGATAGAAGCGTCAGGGATGTAGCTACTCCGAAGAATAAAGGTAGATGGGTGACGGTGAGAGGGGCTGGGAGGAAGCAGTCAGTACAGGGATCCCCTGTGGCCGTTCCCCTTAGTAACAAGTATACCACTTTGGATATTGTTGGGGGGGGGGGGGACTTACCAGGGGTAAGCCATGGGGTACAGGTCTCTGGCACAGAGTCTGTCCCTGTTGCTCAGAAGGGAAGAGGGGAGAGGAGTACAGCATTAGTCATTGGAGACTCCATAGTTAGGGGGATAGATAGGAGATTCTGTGGGAACGAGAGAGACTCACGGTTGGCGTGTTGCCTCCCAGGTGCCAGGGTGCGTGATGTCTCGGATCGTGTTTTCGGGATCCTTAAGGGGGAGGGGGAGCAGCCCCAAGTCGTGGTCCACATAGGTACCAACGACATAGGTAAAAGGGATGGGGATGTAAGGCAGGAATTCAGGGAGCTAGGGTGGAAACTTAGATCTAGGACAGGGTTATTATCTCTGGGTTGTTACCCATGCCACGTGATAGCGAGACGAGGAACAGGGAGAGAGAGGAGTTGAACACGTGGCTACAGGGATGGTGCAGGAGGGAGGGTTTCAGATTTCTGGATAATTGGGGCTCATTCTGGGACCTCTACAAACGGGATGGTCTGCTCCTGGACCAGAGGGGTACCAATATTCTGGGGGGGAAATTTGCTAATGCTCTTCGGGAGGGTTTAAACTAGTTCAGCAGGGGCTTGGGAACCTGAATTGTAGCTCCAGTATACAGGAGGTTGAGAGTAGTGAGGTCATGAGTAAGGTTTCAAAGTTGCAGGAGTGTACCGGCAGGCAGGAAGGTGGTTTAAAGTGAGTCTTCTTCAATGCCAGGAGCATCCAGAATAAGGTAGGTGAACTTGCGGCATGGGTTGGTACCTGGGACTTCGATGTTGTGGCCATTTCAGAGACATGGATAGAGCAGGGACAGGAATGGTTGTTGCAGGTGCCGGGATTTAGATATTTCAGTAAACTCAGGGAAGGTGGTAAAAGAGGGGGAGGGGTGGCATTGTTAGTCAAGGACAGTATTACGGTGGCCGAAAGGACGTTTGATGAGGACTCGTCTACTGAGGTAGTATGGGCTGAGGTTAGAAACAGGAAAGGAGAGGTCACCCTGTTAGGGGTTTTCTATAGGCCTCCCAAAAGGTCCAGAGATGTAGAGGAGAGGATTGCAAAGATGATTCTGGATAGGAGCGAAAGCAGCAGGGTAGTTGTTATGGGGGACTTTAACTTGCCAAATATTGACTGGAAACGCTGTAGTTCGAGTACATTAGATGGGTCCGTTTTTGTCCAATGTGTGCAGGAGGGTTTCCTGACACAGTACGTAGATAGGCCAACGAGAGGCGAGGCCATATTGGATTTGGTACTGGGTAATGAACCAGGACAGGTGTTAGATTTGGAGGTAGGTGAGCACTTTGGTGATAGTGACCACAATTCAATTATGTTTACTTTAGTGATGGAAAGGGATAGGTATATACCGCAGGGCAAGAGTTATATCTGGGGGAAAGGCAATTATGATGGGATGAGGCAAGACTTAGGATACATCGGATGAAGAGGAAAACTGCAGGGGATGGGCACAATTGAAATGTGGAGCTTGTTCAAGGAACAGCTACTGCGTGTCCTTGATAAGTATAAGCCTGTCAGGCAGGGAGGAAGTGGTCGAGTGAGGGAACCGTGGTTTACTAAAGCAGTCAAAACACTTGTCAAGAGGAAGAAGGAGACTTATGTAAAGATGAGACATGAAGGTTCAGTTAGGGCACTCGAGAGTTACAAGTTAGCTAGGAAGGACCTAAAGAGAGAGCTAAGAGCCAGGAGGGGACATGAGAAGTCTTTGGCAGGTAGGATCAAGGATAACCCTAAAGCTTTCTGTTGATATGTCAGGAATAAAAGAATGACTAGGGTAAGAGTAGGGCCAGTCAAGGACAGTAGTGGGAAGTTGTGCTTGGAGTCCGAGGAGATAGGAGAGGTGCTAAATGAATATTTTTCGTCAGTATTCACACAGGAAAAGGACAATGTTGTCGAGGAGAATACGGAGATTCAGGCTACTAGACTAGAGGTTTGAGGTTCATAAGGAGGAGGTGTTAGCAATTCTGGAAAGTGTGAAAATAGATAAGTCACCTGGGCCAGATGGGATTATTTTAGGATTCTCTGGGAAGCTAGGGAGGAGATTGCAGAGCCTTTGGCCTTGATCTTTAAGTCATCTTTGTCTACAGGAATAGTGCCAGAAGACTGGAGGATAGCAAATGTTGTCCCCTTGTTCAAGAAGGGGAGTAGAGATAACCCCGGTAACTATAGACCAGTGAGCCTTACTTCTGTTGTGGGCAAAATCTTGGAAAGGTTTATAAGAGATAGGATGTATAATCATCTGGAAAGGAATAATTTGATTAGAGATAGTCAACACGGTTTTGTGAAGGGTAGGTCGTGCCTCACAAACCTTATAGAGTTCTTTGAGAAGGTGACCAAACAGGTGGATGAGGGTAAAACAGTTGATGTGGTGTATATGGATTTCAGTAAAGCGTTTGATAAGGTTCCCCATGGTAGGCTACTGCAGAAAATAAGGAGGCATGGGATTCAGGGTGATTTAGCAGTTTGGATCAGAAATTGGCTAGCTGGAAGAAGACAAAGGGTGGTGGTTGATGGGAAATGTTCAGACTGGAGTCCAGTTACTAGTGGTGTACCACAAGGATCTGTTTTGGGGCCACTGCTGTTTGTCATTTTTATAAATGACCTGGAGGAGAGCGTAGAAGGATGGGTGAGTAAATTTGCAGATGACACTAAAGTCGGTGGAGTTGTGGACAGTGCGGAAGGATGTTACAAGTTACAGAGGGACATAGATAAGCTGCAGCGCTGGGCTGAGAGGTGGCAAATGGAGTTTAATGCAGAAAAGTGAGTGGTGATTCATTTTGGAAGGAATAACAGGAAGACAGAGTACTGGGCTAATGGTAAGATTCTTGGCAATGTGGATGAGCAGAGAGATCTCGGTGTCCATGTACACAGATCCCTGAAAGTTGCCACCCAGGTTGAGAGGGTTGTTAAGAAGGCGTACGGTGTGTTAGCTTTTATTGATAGAGGGATTGAGTTTAGGAGCCATGAGGTCATGTTGCAGCTGTACAACACTCTGGTGCGGCCGCATTTGGAGTATTGCGTGCAATTCTGGTCGACGCATTATAGGAAGGATGTGGAAGCATTGGAAAGGGTGCAGAGGAGATTTACCAGAATGTTGCCTGGTATGGAGGAAAGATCTTAGGAGGAAAGGCTGAGGGACTTGAGGCTGTTCTCATTAGAGAGAAGAAGGTTAAGAGGTGACTTAATTGAGGCATACAAGATAATCAGAGGATTGGATAGGGTGGACAGTGAGAGTCTTTTTCCTCGGATGGTGATGTCTAGCACGAGGGGACATAGTTTTAAATTGAGGGGAGATAGATATAGGACAGATGTCAGAGGGAGGTTCTTTACTCAGAGAGTAGTAAGGGCATGGAATGCCCTGCCTGTAACAGTAGTGGACTCGCCAACACTAAGGACATTCAAATGGTCATTGGATAGACATACGGACGATAAGGGAATAGTGTAGATGGGCTTTAGAGTGGTTTCACAGGTCGGCGCAACATCGAGGGCCGAAGGGCCTGTACTGCGCTGTAATGTTCTATGTTCTAACTCCCCGCTCCTCCCCAACTCCCCGCTCCTCCCCAACTCCCCGCTCCTCCCCAACTCCCCGCTCCTCCCCAACTCCCCGCTCCTCCCCAACTCCCCGCTCCTCACCAACTCCCCGCTCCTCACCAACTCCCCGCTCCTCACCAACTCCCCGCTCCTCCCTCCCCAACTCCCCTCTCCTCCCTCCCCAACTCCCCTCTCCTCCCTCCCCAACTCCCCTCTCCTCCCTCCCCAACACCCCTCTCCTCCCTCCCCAACACCCCTCTCCTCCCTCCCCAACTCCCCTCTCCTCCCCCCCAACTCCCCTCTCCCCCCAACTCCCCTCTCCCCCCTCCCCCCCAACTCCCCGCTCCCCCCCCAACTCCCCGCTCCCCCCCCCAACTCCCCGCTCCCCCCCCCAACTCCCCGCTCCCCCCCCAACTCCCGGCTCCTCCCCAACTCCCGGCTCCTCCCCAACTCCCGGCTCCTCCCCAACTCCCCTCTCCACCCCAACTCCCCTCTCCCCCCCAACTCCCCTCTCCCCCCCAACTCCCCTCTCCCCCCCAACTCCCCTCTCCCCCCCAACTCCCCTCTCCCCCCCAACTCCCCTCTCCCCCCCAACTCCCCTCTCCCCCCCAACTCCCCTCTCCCCCCCAACTCCCCTCTCCCCCCCAACTCCCCTCTCCCCCCCAACTCCCCTCTCCCCCCCAACTCCCCTCTCCCCCCCAACTCCCCTCTCCTCCCCAACTCCCCTCTCCTCCCCAACTCCCCTCTCCTCCCCATCTCCCTTCTCCTCCCATCTCTGAAAATTCCCAACCCACCTTCCTGGTTTAAATCTATCATTCCCTCGAATCGGCATTTCCCTTGACGCCGCCCACAACCTAAAGTGCTGGTGCAGCTGCCTCCAGGTCCTGAGCGCCACCATTACCAGCGGCCTCCCTGAGTATTTGCCCGGGGCCATGGGGAGCAGCGCTGTTGCCAATGCCCTCAACCCCGACCCCCTGCATAGAGTCTCCTCCATTCTAACCCACTGGAAGCCCCCCCTCTAACCCAGCTCCTCACCTTCTCAGCATTCGCCACCCAGTCATAATACAGTACATTCGGCAAACCCAACCCCCCCTGACTGCCGTCCTCTCTGCAACAACACCTTCCCAACACCCCCTCCCCGCAAATAAACAAGGTAATTATCTTTTCGACTTCCTTAAAAAACGCCTTTGACAAAAAGATCGGCAGACACTGAAAAATGAGCCCTGAATGTGCTGTTATCTCCAAAGTCCATTCCCACCTTTCCTCAAACTTCATATTTAATTTCTCTAATCAGGTTTCTGTCCATCCCAGTCCTTAAATAGATCTTATCAAAATCACAATTGAAGGGCAGCACGATGGCACAGTGGTTAGCACTGCTGCCTCACGGCACCGAGGTCCCAGGTTCGATCCCGGCCCCGAGTCACTGTCCGTGTGGAGTTTGCACATTCTCCCCGTGTCTGCGTGGGTCTCACCCCCACAACCCAAAGATGTGCAGGGTAGGTGCATTGGCCACGCTAAGTTGCCCCTTAATTGGAAAAAAAATTATTGGGTACTCTAAATTTAAATAAGAGTATTGGGTACTCTTATGTGACTGTGGCAATGGGGGAGCTTCCCCCCGCCACTGTTCTCACCTGGGTCATTCTTTTTTTTAAAGAAAATATATCACGGAAGCATTATTTTATGAAGCTCTTACTGCTGACGTTCAATTTTCCTGGAAGTAGTCTGACTGGCCGCCACCTCCGGGCGAACCCCTCAATTGACCCTCTCAGAGCGAACTTCACTTTCTCCAGACTGAGAAGCCCTGCCATATCGCTGACCCAATCCGAGTCCCTCCATCCCAGCAAAATCCGTCTCCAGGGCCACCAGGGAGGAGAAGGCCACCTCCTAAACCCCCCCCAACCGCCCCCCGCTGCCACCTCCTAAAGCCCCCGTCCAGCCCGCCCCCCCCGCTGCCACCTCCTAAAGCCCCCGTCCAGCCCCCCCCCCCACTGCCACCTCCTAAACCCCCCCAACCTCCCCCCCACTGCCACCTCCTAAAGCCCCCGTCCAGCCCCCCCCCCGCTGCCACCTCCTAAACCCCCCCCCAACCGCCCCCCCGCTGCCACCTCCTAAAGCCCCCATCCAGCCCCCCCCCACTGCCACCTCCTAAACCCCCCCAACCTCCCCCCCACTGCGACCTCCTAAACCCCCCCCAACCGCCCCCCCGCTGCCACCTCCTAAACCCCCCCAACCGCCCCCCCCGCTGCCACCTCCTAAAGCCCCCGTCCAGCCCCCCCCCCGCTGCCACCTCCTAAACCCCCCCCCAACCGCCCCCCCGCTGCCACCTCCTAAACCCCTCAACCGCCCCCCCCCGCTGCCACCTCCTAAACCCCCCCCACCGCCCCCCCCGCTGCCACCTCCTAAACCCCCCCAACCGCCACCCCCGCTGCCACCTCCTAAAGCCCCCCCAACCGCCACCCCGCTGCCACCTCCTAAAGCCCCCCCAGCCCCCCCCGCTGCCACGTCCTAAACCCCCCCCACCGCCCCCCCGCTGCCACCTCCTAAAGCCCCCGTCCAGCCCCCCCCCCGCTGCACCTCCTAAACCCCCCCCCAACCGCCCCCCCGCTGCCACCTCCTAAACCCCCCCCCAGCCGCCCCCCGCTGCCACCTCCTAAACCCCCCCCCCCAGCCGCCCCCCGCTGCCACCTCCTAAACCCCCCCCCCCAGCCGCCCCCCGCTGCCACCTCCTAAACCCCCCCCCCAGCCGCCCTCCCCGCTGCCACCTCCTAAACCCCCCCCCCCAACCTCCCCCACTGCCACCTCCTAAAGCCCCAGTCCAGCCCCCCCCCCCCGCTGCCACGTCCTAAACCCCCCCCCAGCCCCCCCCCCGCTGCACCTCCTAAAGCCCCCCCAACCCCCCCCCCCGGTGCCACCTCCTAAACCCCCCCCAGCCCCCCCGCTGCCACCTCCTAAATCCCCCCCAACCCCCCCCCCCGGTGCCACCTCCTAAACCCACCCCCAGCCCCCCCGCTGCACCTCCTAAAGCCCCCCCAGCCACCTCCTAAAGCCCCATCCAGCCCCTTCCTCCTCCTAAAGCCCATCCAGCCCCCCCCACTGCCACCCTCCTAAAGCCCCATCCAGCCCCCCCACTGCCACCTCCTAAAGCCCCCATCCAGCCCCCCCCCACTGCCACCTCCTAAGCCCCCATCAGCCCCCCCACTGCCACCTCCTAAAGCCCCCCATCCAGCCCCCCCCACTGCCACCTCCTAAAGCCCCATCCAGCCCCCCCCCACTGCCACCTCCTAAAGCCCCCATCCAGCCCCCCCACTGCCACCTCCTAAAGCCCCCATCCAGCCCCCCCCACTGCCACCTCCTAAAGCCCCCATCCAGCCCCCCCCACTGCCACCTCCTAAAGCCCCCATCCAGCCCCCCCCACTGCCACCTTCCTAAAGCCCCCATCCAGCCCCCCCCCACTGCCACCTCCTAAAGCCCCATCCAGCCCCCCCCGCTGCCACCTCCTAAAGCCCCATCCAGCCCCCCCCCGCTGCACCTCCTAAAGCCCCATCCAGCCCCCCCCCCGCTGCCACCTCCTAAAGCCCCATCCAGCCCCCCCCCGCTGCACCCTCCTAAAGCCCCATCCAGCCCCCCCCCCGCTGCCACCTCCTAAAGCCCCATCCAGCCCCCCCCGCTGCACCTCCTAAAGCCCCATCCAGCCCCCCCCCCGCTGCCACCTCCTAAAGCCCCATCCAGCCCCCCCCCCCGCTGCACCTCCTAAATCCCCATCCCAGCCCCCCCCCCCGCTGCCACCTCCTAAAGCCCCATCCAGGCCCCCCCCGCTGCCACCTCCTAAAGCCCCATCCAGCCCCCCCCCGCTGCACCTCCTAAAGCCCATCCAGCCCCCCCCACTGCCACCTCCTAAAGCCCCATCCAGCCCCCCCCGCTGCCACCTCCTAAAGCCCATCCAGCTCCCCCCCCCCCCCGCTGCCACCTCCTAAAGCCCCATCCACCCCACCCCGGAACAAAACGGTGATTGTCACAGATCGGTGACCGTACTGACTCCCCTCCAGTCCCATGTGCTGCCTCCAATTGCCCCCACACCCTCAGGGCTGCCACCGCCACTGGGCTTGTGGAGTACCGAGCCGGCGAGAACGGGCAGGGTTGTCATTAGCAAAGCCTCCAAACTCGACCCTTACAGGATGGCCGCCTCTACTCGCTCCCAAACCAACCCTCCCCGCTACCCACTTCCTGACCATCAATATGTTGGCCTCCTAATAATAATTTATGAAGCTCAGGAGGGCCAAGCCCCCATCCCCACGGCCCCGTTCCAGGAGGGCCTTATTAACCCTCGGGGTTTTACCCAGCCCACGCAAAACCAGAGATCGTCGAATTCATTTTGCTACAAAAGGCCTTCGGATAAAAACCGGGAGACATTGACAAAAAAACAGCTGTCCTCGGGAGGACCGTCATCTTCACCACCTGCACCCCCCCGGCAGTGTCAGCGGGAGCGTGCCCACCTGCGGAAACCCCTTTTCATCGGATCGACCGCTTTACCCAGACTTAACTTGTGGAGCTGCCCCCAATCCTGAGCCACCTGAATCCCCAGATATCTTAAACTCCACATCCCCCCTCCCCCCCCCCCCCACTGCAACCGGACCACCACCCCCACCCCACCGCAACCCCCACTGCAACCTGTCCCTCCCCCCACTGCAACCGGACCCCTACCCCACCCCCACCCCCACTGCAACCAGACCCCCCCCCCCCACTGCAACCGGACCCCCACAACACCCCCACCCTGACCCCAACCCCACCCCAACCTGTCCCCACCCACCCCCCACTGCAACCAGACCCCCACAACAGCCCCACCCCCACCCTGACCCCAACCCCACCCCAACCTGTCCCCCCCCCCCCACTGCAACAGACCCCCATCCCCACCTTGACCACCCCCCCCCCACTGCAACCGGACCCCTACCCCCACCCCACCCACACCGCAACCTGTCCCCCCCCCACTGCAACCAGACCCCCATCCCCACCCTGACCACCCCCCTCCACTGCAACCGGACCCCTACCCCCACCCCACCGCAACCCCCACTGCAACCTGTCCCACCCCCCCCACTGCAACCAGTCTCCACCCCACGCCCCCCCACCGCAACCTGTCCCCCCCCCCCACTGCAACCAGACCACCACCCCCAACCCACCGCAACCCCCACTGCAACCTGTCCCTCCCCCCACTGTAACCGGACCCCCACTCCCACCCCACCGCAACATGTCCAACCCCCCCCCACTGCAACCGGACCCCTACCCCACCCCCACCCTGACCCCACCCCCACTGCAACCAGACCCCCCCCCCACTGCAACCGGACCCCCACAACACCCCCACCCCAACCCCACCCCAACCTGTCCCCACCCCCCCCCACTGCAACCAGACCCCCACAACACCCCCACCCTGACCCCAACCCCACCCCAACCTGTCCCCACCCCCCCCCCCCACTGCAACCAGACCCCCATCCCCACCCTGACCACCCCCCCCCCACTGCAACCTGTCCCCCCCCCCACTGCAACCAGACCCCCATCCCCACCCTGACCACCCCCCCCCCTACTGCAACCTGCCCCCCCCCCCCCACTGCAACCGGACCCCTACCCCCACCCCACCCACACCACAACCTGTCCCCACCCCCCCCTACTGCAACCGGACCCCCATCCTCACCCCCACCCTGACCACACCCCCCACTGCAACCTGTCCCACCGCCCCACTGCAACCAGTCTCCACCCCCCCCCCCCCACTGCAACCGGACCCCCACCCCACCCCACCGCAACCTGTCCCCCCCCCCCCCACTGCAACCGGACCCCCACCCCACCGCAACCTGTCTCCCCCCCCCCACTGCAACCTGCCCCACCCCCCACAGCACCCCCACCCCACCCCACTGCAACCTGCCCCACCCCCCACAGCACCCCCACCCCACCGCAACCTGCCCCACCCCCCACAACACCCCTACCCCCACTGCAACCGGACCCCCACATCCACCCCCACCTCACTGCAACCGGTCCCCACCCCGCCACTGCAATCTGCCCCACCACCACCCTGCAGCCTGTGCCGAACTCCATTACATCTGAATTCAATTCAGTCATTTGTGATGAAAGTGAAACATTAATCAGAGGACAGTGTAAACGTGTCAAACTGACCCACGCCATCCTAAAGCAGGGACTCAATCCGCAAACTTATTCTGTGGCCAAGACAAAAACAGCATCGCCTCATAAACACAGGACACAGCACGAAGAACCTCATCAAAGCACATTACAGCTGGGAGGGGGAGATGGGTGAACAAAGAGAGGGAGCTTTACTCTGTATCTAACCCCATGCTGTTCCTGTCCTGGGGGTGTTTGATGGGGACAGTGTGGAGGGAGCTTTACCCTGTATCTCACCCCGTGCTGTACCTGTCCTGGGAGTGTTTGATGGGGACAGTGTAGAGGGAGCTTTACTCTGTATCTAACCCCGTGCTGTACCTGTCCTGGGAGTGTTTGATGGGGACAGTGTAGAGGGAGCTTTACTCTGTATCTAACCCCGTGCTGTACCTGTCCTGGGAGTGTTTGATGGGGACAGTGTAGAGGGAGCTTTACCCTGTATCTAACCCCGTGCTGTACCTGTCCTGGGAATGTTTGATGGGGACAGTGAAGAGGGAGCTTTACTCTGTATCTAACCCCATGCTGTACCTGATCTGATGGGGACAGATCACTTTTAAACGTGGATGTTAAGCTGCTCGTTATGGTTCTGGAGTTCCGCTTGCCTTCCAGGTCTAATTTTGGAGAATCAAACAGACTTCGGAAAGGGCCGTCAGTTATCAGCCAGCGTCGCCGTTTAAACATTATTCTTTCCCTCTCCCCTGTAACCAAGCAGAATCTCTTGACGCTGAGAAAGCATTTGACAGGGTGGAGTGGGAATATTGATTTGAGATTCCTGGGAGATTTGAATTTGGTAAGAAATCTGCCTGATTCCCGCCCCGTGGCGAGGACTCACACGGATACTCTATATTCAGACTAATTTCCTTTGAATGGGGCAGCAGGCAGGGCTGTTCTCTCTCTCCACTTTAATTCACCTTACAAATAAAGTCTCTCTCTGTGGCCTTCTGCGTTCTCCATCAATGCAGGGGTATTAATCAGGATGGGGCGGAACATTGGATATCTCTTTATGCAGATAATCTGCTTTTATATATTACCCAAATCCCTCCATCAACAGCTTAACGCAGACACTTCATATCTTCAGCCCCTTCTCTGGCTACAAATTAAATCATAGAATCAGAGAATTTACATTGCAGAAGGAGGCCATACGGCCCGTCGAGTCTGCACCGGCCCTTGGAAAGAACATCCTACTAAAGCCCACACCTTCACCCTATCCCCATAACCCAGTAACCCCACCTAACCTTTTTGGACAGAAGGAGCAATTTAGCATGGCCAATCCACCTAACCCGCACGTCTTTGGACTGTTGGAGGAAACCGGAGCACCCGGAGGAAACCCACGCACACACGGGGAGAACGTGCAGACTCCGCACAGACAGTGACCCAAGCCGGAATCGAACCTGGGACCCTGGCGCTGTGAAGCAACAGTGCTAACCACTGTGCTACCGTGCCGCCCATCGAGGTAAGAGTGAATGTTTTCCACTCACCCCCCTGGGAGGCCAGTCCACTTGGGCACGTTACCTTGCCTCCTCTCCAGTACAACTTTCCGTTACTTGGGGGACAGACCCACGATTGGGCCTCTGCCCACAAATTGAATTATTCCAGCCTAATCAATAATATCCAAACGGACCCAGGGAGATGGAACAACATTCCTCCATCTTTGGCTGGCACGATTAAAACAATTAAAGTGAACATACGCCCTAGATTTTGATTTCTCCTTCAACGCCTCCCCATTTTCCTGTACAAATGCTTTTTTTTAATTGAGATCAATAAATTGATATCCGCTTTTATCTGGGCGGGCAAGAGTCCCAGAATCTACGGTGTTCTACTCCAGAGCGATAGACAGACTGAGGGCTTGGCCCTCCCAGACTTATTGTTTTATTACTATGCCACCAGCTTCCACAAAATCCTATTGTGGATCAGTGATCCCAGTTCAATCTGGGGCCAAATGGAGGCTCGCTCTTGTACCACATCCACTCTCCCAGCCACAGTTACTACATGGCACAGGGCTAAATCGCTGGCTTTGAAAGCAGACCAAGGCAGGCCAGCAGCACGGTTCAATTCCCGTTCCAGCCTCCCCGAACAGGCGCCGGAATGTGGCGACTAGGGGCTTTTCACAGTAACTTCATTTGAAGTCTACTTGTGACAATAAGCGATTTTCATTTCATTTCATTGCCCTGTTCCCCCACTAGATTGTCCTCAAATCCGGCGATGGTCTCTCTTAAAGAATCTGGAGGCAGTTTTGACAACATTTTGAACTCCTTGCCCAGTCATCACTTGCCCCGATCTGTAACAACACCTTTCCTTACCGTCTGGGCTGGACTCAACCTTTAACATGGGGAAAGTGAAGGGACCCGAGCACTTTGGTGACCTGTTCATGGAGTTTTAGAGAATTAGCGGACAAAGTTTGGCGACCCAACTCTCTCGTATTTTTCACTACTTTCAAGTTTGTGATTTCACCCACCTGGTCTTCCCTCCCTTTCCACTGGCTCCACCTTACTGCACAGCTATCCTGGCCGGAGCTCTATCCCTTTTGTTAACATTTAAAATACCCAATTCTTTTTTCCCCCAATTAAGGTGCAATTTGGCGTGGCCAATCCACCTACCCTGTGCATCTTTGGGTTGTGGGGGTGAGATTCACACAGAAGGGCAGCACGGTAGCACAGTGGTTAGCACAGTTGCTTCACAGCGCCAGGGTCCCAGGTTCGATTCCCTGCTGGGTCACTGTCTGTGCGGAGTCTGCATGTTCTCCCCGTGTCTGCGTGGGTTTCCTCCGGGTGCTCCGGTTTCCTCCCCCAGTCCAAAGATGTGCAGGTTAGGTGGATTGGCCATGCTAAATTGCCCTCAGTGTCCAAAAAAAGATTAGGTGGGGTTACTGGGTTACAGGGATAGGGTAGATACGTGGGCTTGGGTAGGGTGCTCTTTCCAAGGACTGGAGCAGACTCGATGGGTCGAATGGCCTCCTTCTGCACTGTAAATTCTATGATCATATGATCTATGGCACGGGGAGAATATGCAAACTCCACATGGACAATGACAGTCCGGGATCGAACCCGAGTCCTCGGTGCCGTGAGGCAGCAGTGTTAACCACTGCGCCACCGTGCCGCCCCGGCAGAGGGTCTATCTCAGACCTATATGGCCACATTCTCTTGTCTCATCCCTCTCCACTAAATGGGGTGATTTTGTTTACCAACCTCCTGTGTGGGACTTTATCAAAAGCCTTCAAAAGCCAAATACTCCACATACACTGGTTCTCTTTTATCTAAGCCAGGGGTTTTCACAGTGCGGGTTGCAAGCGGGTGTCAGAAGGATCGCGGAGGCAGGGTCGAATTTCTGCTCGCGACACCTATCAGCCACTAACAGTTTCCGAACGTCAGCATTCAGAAGCTGGCAGGGAAAATCCCACCTGAAATTTCAATTCAGTCCCCTCCTTAAACAATTACAATGAGGACAGGTTTGACAATTAGGAATTCTGGCTTATTGCACCAGATTCCGGTTTATCAATATTGCTCCTTTAATGATTTTAAAGCAGTAATTTCAGTACACTGGAATTGGCTTCGGGGACATAGGAGCTGATGGACGTCCATTTATCAGGAAGATCACGCGAGAGCGAATGCAAGTCAGGCCATTAAGAACCTATCTACGCTAATACCATTTCCCAGAATTTGATCGATAGCCGTGTCTGCTGCGGCGTTTCAATCGCTCATCTAAATGCTTCTCAAATGTTGCTGAGGGCTCCCGCCTCCATCTCCCTTTCAAGCAGCGAGTTCCAGATCCCGGGGCTGGGATCGAACCTGGGTCCTCAGCGCCATGAGGCAGCAGTGCTAACCACCGTGCCACGCCGTAGCCAGTAGAGTTGATGAGGGGGAGCCAGTAGATGTGGTTTATGTGGACTTTCAGAAGCTTTTGACAAAGTCCCACAAATGAGATTAGTAAAATTAAACTAAGGTGTAAAATTCACCTGAGGAAGGAGCTGTGCTCCGAAAGCTAGTGATTTGAAACAAACCTGTTGGACTTTAACCTGGTGTTGTAAGACTTCTTACTGTAAAATTAAAGTGCATGGGATTAGGGGCAGCGTATTGAGAGGATAGAAAACTGGTGGCAGATAGGAAACAAAGAGTGGGAATTAACGGGTCTTTTTTGAATGGGCACGCAGTGACTAGTGGGGTATGACAGGGATCCGTGCTGGGAGCCCAGCTACTCACGATACATATTAATGATTTAGATGAGGGAACATAATATATCTTTGTTTGATAACACAAAGCTGTGTGGGAGGGTGAGCTGTGAGGAGGATGCAGAGGTGCTTCAGTGTGATTTGGACAAGTTGAGTGAGTGGGCAAATGAATGGCAGATGCAGTATAATTTGGATAAATGCGAGGTTATCCACTTTGTTAGCAAAAACAAGAAGTCAGACTATTATCTGAATGGCCATAAATTAGGAGAGGGGAATGTGCACCGAGACCTGGGTGTCGCCGTACACCAGTCACTGAAGGTAAGCATGCAGGTGCAGCAGGCGGTAAAGAAGGCTAATGGTATGTTGGCCTTCATAGCGAGATGTTTCGAGTACAGGAGCAGGGATGTGTTGCTGCAATTATACAGGGCCTTGGTGAGGCCACACCTGGAGTAGTGTGGGCAGTTTTGGTCTCCTTCTCTGAGGAAGGATGTTCTTGCTCTCGAGGGAGTGCAGCGAAGGTTTACCAGACTGATCCCAGGGATGGCAGAACTTGCGCACGAGGAGAGACTGAGTCGGTTAGGATTGTATTCCCGTACCGACCTCCCATTCAGAAGAATGAGGGGGGGGGGGGGGGATCTCATAGAAACCTATAAAATTCTAACAGGACTGGACAGGGTAGATGCAGGAAGGATGTTCCCGATGGTGGAGGTGCCTGGAACAGCCTGAGGACACGGGCCAAATGATGGAGGACATAGATGAGGAGAAATTTCCTCACCCACAGACCGGTGAGTCTGTGGAATTTAATAATAATAATCACTTATTGTCACAAGTCGTATTCAATGAAGTTACTGTGAAAAGCCTCGAGTCGCCACATTCCGGAACCTGTTCGGGGAGGCTGGTACGGGAATTGAACCCGTGCTGCTGGCCTTGTTCTGCATTACAAGCCAGCTGTCTAGCCCACTGAGCTAAACCAGCTCCTATTTGCCACCACAAAACGCAGTTGAGGACAAAACATTGTATTTTTTCACAAATTAGTTGGATATAGCTCCTGGGGCAAAAGGGATCGAAGGATTTGGGGGGGGGGGGGGGGGGGGAAGAGAGAGAGGGGGGGGGGAGGGAGAGAGAGAGAGAGAGAGAGAGAGTAGGAGCAGGGTATTGAGTTGGATGATCCACCACGATCATAATGTATGGCGGAACAGGATGAAGGGCCAAATGGCCTCCTCCTGCTCCTATTTTCAATGTTACTAGACCCGACCCACCAGTACTGTACACCAGTGTTATACAGTGACAGACCAGTCCCCACCAGTACTGTACCCCAGTGTTAACAGTGACAGACCCGTCCCCACCAGTACTGTACCGCAGTGTTATACAGTGACAGACCAGACCCACCAGTCCTGTACCCCAGTGTTATACAGCGACAGACCCGTCCCCACCAGTACTGTACCCCAGTGTTATACAGTGACAGACCCGACCAAACAGTCCTGTACCCCAGTGTTATACAGCGTCAGTCCCGTCCCCACCAGTACTGTACCCCAGTGTTATACAGCGTCAGTCCCGTCCCCACCAGTACTGTACCCCAGTGTTATACAGTGACAGACCCGTCCCCACCAGTACTGAACCCCAGTGTTATACAGTGACAAACCCGTCCCCACCAGTATTGTACCCCAATGTTATACAGTGACAGACCCATCCCCACCAGTATTGTGCCCCAGTGTTATACAGTGACAGACCCGTCCCCACCAGTACTGTATCCCAGTGTTATACAGTGACAGACCCGTCCACGCCAGTACTGTACCCCGGTGTTATACAGTGACTGACCCGTCCCCACCAGTATTGTACCCCAGTGTTATACAGTGACAGACTCATCCCCACCAGTACTGTACCCCAGTGTTATACAGTGACAGACCCGTCCCCACCAGTACTGTACCCCAGTGTTATACAGTGACAGACCCGTCCCCACCAGTACTGTGCCCCAGTGTTATACAGTGACAGACCCGACCCACCAGTACTGTACCCCAGTGTTATACACTGACAGACCCGTCCCCACCAGTCCTGTACCCCAGTGTTAGACAGTGAAAGACCCGACTCACCAGTCCAGTACCCCAGTGTTATACAGTGACAGACCCGACCCGCCAGTACTGTACCCGTGTTATACAGCGACAGACCCGTCCCCAACAGTACTGTACCCCAGTGTTATACAGTGACATACCCATCCACACCAGTACTGTACCCCAGTGTTATACAGTGACAGACCCATCCCACCAGTACTGTACCCCAGTGTTATAGTGACAGACCCGTCCCCACCAGTACTGTATCCCAGTGTTATACAGTGACAGGCCCATCCCCACCAGTACTGTACCCCAGTGTTATACAGTGACAGACCCATCCCCACCAGTACTGTACCCCAGTGTTATCCAGTGACTGACCCGTCCACACCAGTACTGTACCCCAGTGTTATACAGTGACAGACCCGTCCCCACCAGTACTGTGCCCCAGTGTTATACAGTGACAGACCCGACCCACCAGTACTGTACCCCAGTGTTATACACTGACAGACCCGTCCCCACCAGTCCTGTACCCCAGTGTTAGACAGTGAAAGACCCGACCCACCAGTCCAGTACCCCAGTGTTATACAGTGACAGACCCGTCCCCACCAGTACTGTACCCCAGTGTTATACAGTGACAGACCCGTCCCCACCAGTACTGTACCCCAGTGTTATACAGCGACAGACCCGTCCCCAACAGTACTGTACCCCAGTGTTATACAGTGACATACCCATCCACACCAGTACTGTACCCCAGTGTTATACAGTGACAGACCCGTCCCCACCAGTACTGTGCCCCAGTGTTATACAGTGACAGACCCGTCCCCACCAGTCCTGTACCCCAGTGTTATACAGTGACAGACCCGACCCACCAGTACTGTACCCCAGTGTTATATAGTGACAGACCCGTCCCCACCAGTACTGTGCCCCAGTGTTATACAGTGACAGACCCGTCCCCACCAGTACTGTGCCCCAGTGTTATACAGCGACAGACCCGTCCCCACCAGTCCTGTACCCCAGTGTTATACAGTGACAGACCCGTCCCCACCAGTACTGTGCCCCAGTGTTATACAGCGACAGACCCGTCCCCACCAGTCCTGTACCCCAGTGTTATACAGTGACAGACCCGACCCACCAGTACTGTACCCCAGTGTTATATAGTGACAGCTCCGTCCCCACCAGTCCTGTACCCCAGTGTTATACAGTGATAGACCCGTCCCCACCAGTACTGTACCCCAGTGTTATACAGTGACAGACCCGCCCCAGCAGTACTGTACCCCAGTGTTATACAGTGACAGACCCGTCCCCACCAGTACTGTACCCCAGTGTT
The DNA here is from genome assembly GCF_047496885.1 of Scyliorhinus torazame. Taxonomy (NCBI): domain Eukaryota; kingdom Metazoa; phylum Chordata; class Chondrichthyes; order Carcharhiniformes; family Scyliorhinidae; genus Scyliorhinus; species Scyliorhinus torazame. The sequence goes on from NC_092718.1 coordinate 227,466,388, forward strand.
ATACAGTGACAGACCCATCCCCAGCAGTCCTGTAACCCAGTGTTATACAGTGACAGACCCGTCCCAATCTGTACTGTACCCCAGTGTTATACAGTGACAGACCCGTCCCCACCAGTGCTGTATCCCAGTGTTATACAGTGACAGACCCGTCCCCACCGTCCTGTACCCCAGTGTTACACAGTGACAGACCCGTCCCCACCAGTATTGTACCACAGTGTTATGCAGTGACAGATCCGTCCCCACCTGCAATGTACCCCAGTATTATGCAATGACAGACCCGTCCCCACCAGTACTGTACCCCAGTGTTATATAGTGACAGCCCCGTCCCCACCAGTACTGTACCCCAGTGTTATACAGTGACAGACCCGACCCACCAGTACTGTACCCTAGTGTTATACAGTGACAGACCCGTCCCCACCAGTACTGTACCCCAGTGTTATACAGTGACAGACCCGTCCCCACCAGCACTGTATCCCAGTGTTATACAGTGACAGACCCGTCCCCACCAGCACTGTATCCCAGTGTTATACAGTGACAGACCCGACCCCACCAGTACTGTACCCCAGTGTTATACAGTGACAGACCCGTCCCCACCAGTACTGTACCCCAGTGTTATACAGTGACAGACCCGTCCCCACCAGTACTGTACCCCAGTGTTATACAGTGACAGACCCATCCCCACCAAAGAACAAAGAACAAAGAACAAAGAAATGTACAGCACAGGAACAGGCCCTTCGGCCCTCCAAGCCCGTGCCGACCATACTGCCCGACTAAACTACAATCCTCTACACTTCCTGGGTCCGTATCCTTCTATTCCCATCCTATTCATATATTTGTCAAGATGCCCCTTAAATGTCCCTATCGTCCCTGCCTCCACTACCTCCTCCGGTAGTGAGTTCCAGGCACCCACTACCCTCTGCGTAAAAAACTTGCCTCGTACATCTACTCTAAACTTTGCCCCTCTCACCTTAAACCTATGCCCCCTAGTAATTGACCCCTCTACCCTGGGGAAAAGCCTCTGACTATCCACTCTGTCTATGCCCCTCATAATTTTGTAGACCTCTATCAGGTCGCCCCTCAACCTCCTTCGTTCCAGTGAGAACAAACCGAGTTTATTCAATCGCTCCTCATAGCTTATGCCCTCCATACCAGGCAACATTCTGGTAAATCTCTTCTGCACCCTCTCTAAAGCCTCCACATCCTTCTGGTAGTGTGGCGACCAGAATTGAACACTATACTCCAAGTGTGGCCTAACTAAGGTTCTATACAGCTGCAACATGACTTGCCAATTCTTATACTCAATGCCCCGGCCAATGAAGGCAAGCATGCCGTATGCCTTCTTGACTACCTTCTCCACCTGTGTAGCCCCTTTCAGTGATCTGTGGACCTGTACTCCTAGATCTCTTTGACTTTCAATACTCTTGAGGGTTCTACCATTCACTGTATATTCCCTACCTGCATTAGCCCTTCCAAAATACATTACCTCACATTTGTCCAGGTTAAACTCCATCTGCCATCTCTCCGCCCAAGTCTCCAGACAATCTAAATCCTGCTGTATCCTCAGACAGTCCTCATCGCTATCCGCAATTCCACCAACCTTTGTGTCGTCTGCAAACTTACTAATCAGACCAGTTACATTTTCCTCCAAATCATTTATATATACTACAAAGAGCAAAGGTCCCAGCACTGATCCCTGTGGAACACCACTGGTCACAGCCCTCCAATTAGAAAAGCATCCCTCCATTGCTACCCTCTGCCTTCTATGGCCTAGCCAGTTCTGTATCCACCTTGCCAGTTCACCCCTGATCCCGTGTGACTTCACCTTTTGTACTAGTCTACCATGAGGGACCTTGTCAAAGGCCTTACTGAAGTCCATATAGACAACATATACTGCCCTACCTGCATCAATCATCTTAGTGACCTCCTCGAAAAACTCTATCAAGTTAGTGAGACACGACCTCCCCTTCACAAAACCGTGCTGCCTCTCACTAATACGTCCATTTGCTTCCAAATGGGAGTAGATCCTGTCTCGAAGAATTCTCTCCAGTAATTTCCCTACCACTGAAGTAAGGCTCACCGGCCTGTAGTTCCCGGGATTATCCCTGCCACCCTTCTTAAACAGAGGAACAACATTGGCTATTCTCCAGTCCTCCGGGACATCCCCTGAAGACAGCGAGGATCCAAAGATTTCTGTCAAGGCCTCAGCAATTTCCTCTCCAGCCTCCTTCAGTATTCTGGGGTAGATCCCATCCGGCCCTGGGGACTTATCTACCTTAATATTTTTTAAGACACCCAACACCTCGTCTTTTTGGATCACAATGTGACCCAGGCTATCTACACCCCCTTCTCCAGACTCAACATCTACCAATTCCTTCTCTTTGGTGAATACTGATGCAAAGTATTCATTTAGTACCTCGCCCATTTCCTCTGGCTCCACACATAGATTCCCTTGCCTATCCTTCAGTGGGCCAACCCTTTCCCTGGCTACCCTCTTGCTTTTTATGTAAGTGTAAAAAGCCTTGGGATTTTCCTTAACCCTATTTGCAAATGACTTTTCATGACCCCTTCTAGCCCTCCTGACTCCTTGCTTAAGTTCCTTCCTACTTTCCTTATATGCCACACAGGCTTCGTCTGTTCCCAGCCTTTTAGCCCTGACAAATGCCTCCTTTTTCTTTTTGACGAGGCCTACAATATCACTCGTCATCCAAGGTTCCCGAAAATTGCCGTATTTATCTTTCTTCCTCACAGGAACATGCCTGTCCTGTATTCCTTTCAACTGACACTTGAAAGCCTCCTACATGTCAGATGTTGATTTGCCATCAAACATCCGCCCCCAATCTATGTTCTTCAGTTCCCGCCTAATTTTGTTATAATTAGCCTTCCCCCAATTTAGCACATTCATCCTCGGACCACTTTTATCCTTGTCCACCAGTACTTTAAAACTTACTGAATTGTGGTCACTGTTACCGAAATGCTCCCCTACTGAAACATCTACCACCTGGCCGGGCTCATTCCCCAATACCAGGTCCAGTACCGCCCCTTCCCTAGTTGGACAGTACTGTACCCCAGTGTTATACAGTGACAGACCCGTCCCCACCAGTACTGAACCCCAGTGTTATACAGTGACAAACCCGTCCCCACCAGTATTGTACCCCAATGTTATACAGTGACAGACCCATCCCCACCAGTATTGTGCCCCAGTGTTATACAGTGACAGACCCGTCCCCACCAGTACTGTATCCCAGTGTTATACAGTGACAGACCCGTCCACGCCAGTACTGTACCCCAGTGTTATACAGTGACTGACCCGTCCCCACCAGTATTGTACCCCAGTGTTATACAGTGACAGACTCATCCCCACCAGTACTGTCCCCCAGTGTTATACAGTGACAGACCCGTCCCCACCAGTACTGTACCCCAGTGTTATACAGTGACAGACCCGTCCCCACCAGTACTGTGCCCCAGTGTTATACAGTGACAGACCCGACCCACCAGTACTGTACCCCAGTGTTATACACTGACAGACCCGTCCCCACCAGTCCTGTACCCCAGTGTTAGACAGTGAAAGACCCGACTCACCAGTCCAGTACCCCAGTGTTATACAGTGACAGACCCGACCCGCCAGTACTGTACCCGTGTTATACAGTGACAGACCCGTCCCCACCAGTACTGTACCCCAGTGTTATACAGCGACAGACCCGTCCCCAACAGTACTGTACCCCAGTGTTATACAGTGACATACCCATCCACACCAGTACTGTACCCCAGTGTTATACAGTGACAGACCCATCCCACCAGTACTGTACCCCAGTGTTATAGTGACAGACCCGTCCCCACCAGTACTGTATCCCAGTGTTATACAGTGACAGGCCCATCCCCACCAGTACTGTACCCCAGTGTTATACAGTGACAGACCCGTCCCCACCAGTACTGTACACCAGTGTTATACAGTGACTGACCCGTCCCCACCAGTGCTGTACCCCAGTGTTCTACAGTGACAGACCCAACCCACCAGTTCTGTACCCCAGTGTTATAGTGACAGATCCGACCCACCAGTACTGTACCCCAGTGTTATACAGTGACAGACCAGTCCCCACCAGTAATGTACCCCAGTGTTATACAGTGACAGACACGACCCACCAGTACTGTACCCCAGTGTTATACAGCGACAGACCCGTCCCCAACAGTACTGTACCCCAGTGTTATACAGTGACATACCCATCCACACCAGTACTGTACCCCAGTGTTATACAGCGACAGACCCGTCCCCACCAGTCCTGTACCCCAGTGTTATACAGTGACAGACCCGACCCACCAGTACTGTACCCCAGTGTTATATAGTGACAGCTCCGTCCCCACCAGTCCTGTACCCCAGTGTTATACAGTGACAGAACCGTCCCCACCAGTACTGTACCCCAGTGTTATACAGTGACAGACCCGTCCCCACCAGTACTGTACCCCAGTGTTATACAGTGACAGACCCATCCCCAGCAGTCCTGTAACCCAGTGTTATACAGTGACAGACCCGTCCCAATCTGTACTGTACCCCAGTGTTATACAGTGACAGACCGTCCCCACCAGTGCTGTATCCCAGTGTTACACAGTGACAGACCCGTCCCCACCAGTATTGTACCCCAGTGTTATGCAGTGACAGACTCATCCCCACCAGTACTGTACCCCACTGTAATGCAGTGACAGACCCGTCCCCACCAGTACTGTACCCCAGTGTTATACAGTGACAGATCCGTCCCCACCTGCAATGTACCCCAGTATTATGCAATGACAGACCCGTCCCCACCAGTACTGTACCCCAGTGTTATTTAGTGACAGCCCCGTCCCCACCAGTACTGTACCCCAGTGTTATACAGTGACAGAGCCGACCCACCAGTACTGTACCCTAGTGTTATACAGTGACAGACCCGTCCCCACCAGTACTGTACCCCAGTGTTATACAGTGACAGACCCATCCCACCAGTACTGTACCCCAGTGTTATAGTGACAGACCCGTCCCCACCAGTACTGTATCCCAGTGTTATACAGTGACAGGCCCATCCCCACCAGTACTGTACCCCAGTGTTATACAGTGACAGACCCGTCCCCACCAGTACTGTACCCCAGTGTTATACAGTGACTGACCCGTCCCCACCAGTGCTGTACCCCAGTGTTATAGTGACAGACCCGACCCACCAGTACTGTACCCCAGTGTTATAGTGACAGACCCGACCCACCAGTACTGTACCCCAGTGTTATACAGTGACAGACCAGTCCCCACCAGTAATGTACCCCAGTGTTATACAGTGACAGACACGACCCACCAGTACTGTACCCCAATGTTATACAGTGACAGACCCATCCCCACCAGTACTGTGCCCCAGTGTTATACAGTGACAGACCCGTCCCCACCAGTACTGTACCCCAGTGTTATACAGTGACAGACCCGTCCACGCCAGTATTGTACCCCAGTGTTATACAGTGACAGACTCATCCCCACCAGTACTGTACCCCAGTGTTATACAGTGACAGACCCGTCCCCACCAGTACTGTACCCCAGTGTTATACAGTGACAGACCCGTCCCCACCAGTACTGTGCCCCAGTGTTATACAGTGACAGACCCGACCCACCAGTACTGTACCAGTGTTATACACTGACAGACCCGTCCCCACCAGTCCTGTACCCCAGTGTTAGACAGTGACAGACCCGTCCCCACCAGTACTGTACCCCAGTGTTATACAGCGACAGACCCGTCCCCAACAGTACTGTACCCCAGTGTTATACAGTGACATACCCATCCACACCAGTACTGTACCCCAGTGTTATACAGCGACAGACCCGTCCCCACCAGTCCTGTACCCCAGTGTTATACAGTGACAGACCCGACCCACCAGTACTGTACCCCAGTGTTATATAGTGACAGCTCCGTCCCCACCAGTCCTGTACCCCAGTGTTGTACAGTGACAGACCCGTCCCCACCAGTACTGTACCCCAGTGTTATACAGTTACAGACACGTCCCACCAGTACTGTACCCCAGTGTTATACAGCGACAGACCCGTCCCCACCAGTCCTGTACCCCAGTGTTATACAGTGACAGACCCGACCCACCAGTACTGTACCCCAGTGTTATACAGTGACAGACCCGACCCACCAGTCCTGTACCCCAGTGTTATACAGTGATAGACCCGTCCCCACCAGTACTGTACCCCAGTGTTATACAGTGACAGACACGTCCCCACCAGTACTGTACCCCAGTGTTATACAGCGACAGACCCATCCCCACCAGTACTGTACCCCAGTGTTATACAGCGACAGACCCGTCCCCGCCAGTACTGTGCCCCAGTGTTATACAGTGACAAACCCGTCCCCACCAGTACTGTACCCCAGTGTTATACAGTGACAGACCCATCCCCACCAGTACTGTACCCCAGTGTTATTCAGTGACAGACCCGTCCCCACCAGTACAGTATCCCAGTGTAATACAGTGACAGACCCGTCCCCATCAGTACTGTACCCCAGTGTTATACAGTGACAGGCTCGTACCCACCAGTACTGTACCCCAGTGTTACACAGTGACAGACCCGTCCCCACCAGCACTGTATCCCAGTGTTATACAGTAACAGACCCATCCCCACCAGCACTGTATCCCAGTGTTATACAGTGACGGACCCGTCCCCACCAGCACTGTATCCCAGTGTTTACAGCGACAGACCCGTCCCCACCAGTACTGTACCCCAGTGTTATACAGTGACAGACCCGTCCCCACCAATACTGTACCCCAGTGTTATACAGTGACAGACCCGTCCCCACCAGTACTGTATCCCAGTGTTATACAGTGACAGACCCGTCCCCACCAGCACTGTATCCCAGTGTTTACAGCGACAGACCCGTCCCCACCAGTACTGTACCCCAGTGTTATACAGTGACAGGCCCGTCCCCACCAGTACTGTACCCCAGTGTTATACAGTGACAGAACCGTCCCCACCAGTACTGTACCCCAGTGTTGTACAGTGACAGACCCGTCCCCACCAGTACTGTACCCCAGTGTTATACAGTGACAGACCCGTCCCCACCAGTACTGTACCCCAGTGTTGTACAGTGACAGGCCCGTCCCCACCAGTACCACACCCCACTGCTTCGAGGCATACCCCAGGTCTCTTTCTGAATTGCTGAGGTTGGTGGCAATCACAGTTCAAATGGATACAGGTGAATATTTGAAATGTTCATTCTTAAACTGTGTGAAATGGCAGGCAGGATCTGCAGTGTTTACGGATCCCACATTGGAGCGGGATGTGGAGAATTAGGCACTTGTACTGTGTAGCACGATGGATGCAAGACACAATGATGCAAGCAGTGATTAACAGAGAGAGAGATACAGAGAGTAAGACATACTACTGTAGAGAGTGTCGATCCAGGAGAGACGAGGCAAGCCCTGATGGCTGAGAGGCTCCATATCCACTGGTGAGTCCGGCAGTGTTGGATGCAGCGATAATTAAACAACGGAGGCTGGGGGGAAGGTGAGATACATGAGGGAGCAGAGAACAGGTCCACAGCAAACAGAGAGAGGAGGAGCTGGGAGCTGGCTGCTCAAAGAAAGCGTCGCAACAAAGCCCAGTGACAGCTGCTCCCGGTGCAGGATACACTCAGCTAGTGGCGAACAATGGGAAATGCTGCTTCCTGCAACACTGCACTGCAGGCAAACCATCAGGCAGCGGCAGTGTGGCACTGCCTGCCCACCAATCAAACCAACAGCAAGCAGTGAGACCCCCTCAGAGACCACGTCCCAGCCTCACCTCGGGGGCGGGGGGGGGGGGCACAGCCTCATCCTCATAAAAGAGATTGTATTCTCTATAATATACACAGGGACTGTTATTCTCTATAATATACACAGGGGCTGTTATTCTCTATAATATACACAGGGGCTGTTATTCTCTATAATCTACACAGGGACTGTTATTCTCTATAATATACACAGGGGCTGTTATTCTCTATAATATACACAGGGACTGTTATTCTCTATAATATACACAGGGGCTGTTATTCTCTATAATATACACAGGGACTGTTATTCTCTATAATATACACAGGGGCTGTTATTCTCTATAATATACACAGGGGCTGTTATTCTCTATAATCTACACAGGGACTGTTATTCTCTATAATATACACAGGGGCTGTTATTCTCTATAATATACACAGAGACTGTTATTCTCTATAATATACGCAGAGACTGTTATTCTCTATAATATACACAGGGTCTGTTATTCTCTATAATATACACAGAGACTGTTATTCTCTATAATGTGCGCAGGGACTGTTATTCTCTATAATATACACAGGGGCTGTTATTCTCTATAATATACACAGGGGCTGTTATTGTCTATAATATACACAGGGACTGTTATTCTCTATAATATACACAGGGGCTGTTATTCTCTGTAATATACACAGGGACTGTTATTCTCTATAATATACACAGGAGCTGTTATTCTCTATAATATACACAGGGGCTGTTATTCTCTGTAATATACACAGGGGCTGTTATTCTCTATAATATACACAGGGACTGTTATTCTCTGTAATATACACAGGGACTGTTATTCTCTGTAATATACACAGGGACTGTTATTCTCTATAATATACACAGGAGCTGTTATTCTCTATAATATACACAGGGACTGTTATTCTCTATAATATACACAGGGACTGTTATTCTCTATAATATACACAGAGACTGTGATGCTCTATAATATACACGGGGGCTGTTATTCTCGATAATATACACAGGGCCTGTTATTCTCTATAATATACACAGAGACTGTGATGCTCTATAATATACACAGGGGCTGTTATTCTCGATAATATACACAGGGCCTGTTATTCTCTATAATATACACAGGGGCTGTTATTCTCTATAATACACACAGAGACTGTGATGCTCTATAATATACACAGGGGCTGTTATTCTCGATAATATACACAGGGACTGTTATTCTCTATAATATACACAGGGACTGTTATTCTCTATAATATACACAGGGACTGTTATTCTCTATAATATACACAGGGGCTGTTATTCTCCATAATATACACAGGGGCTGTTATTCTCTATAATATACACAGAGACTGTTATTCTCTATAATCTACACAGGGGCTGTTATTCTCCATAATATACACAGGGGCTGTTATTCTCTATAATATACACAGAGACTGTTATTCTCTATAATATACACAGGGACTGTTATTCTCCATAATATACACAGGGACTGTTACTCTCTATAATGTACACAGGGACTGTTATTCTCTATAAAATACACAGGGACTGTTATTCTCTATACTATACACAGGTGCTGTTATTCTCTATAATATACACAGAGGCTGTTATTCTCTATAATATACACAGGGACTGTTATTCTCTATAATATACAGAGACTGTTATTCTCTATAATATACACAGGGGCTGTTATTCTCTATAATATACACGGGGGCTGTTATTGTCTATAACATACACAGGGGCTGTTATTCTCTATAATATACACAGAGACTGTTATTCTCTATAATAATCACAGGGGCTGTTATTCTCTATAATACACTCAGTGGCTGCTATTCTCTATAATATACACAGTGGCTGTTATTCTCTATAATATACACAGAGACTGTTATTCTCTATAATATACACAGGGGCTGTTATTCTCTATAATATACACAGAGGCTGTTATTCTCTATAATATACACAGGGACTGTTATTCTCTAAAATATACACAGGGGCTGTTATTCTCTAAAATATACACAGGGGCTGTTAGTCTCTATAATATACACAGGGACTGTTATTCTCTATAATATACACAGGAACTGTTATTCTCTGATATACAGAGACTGTTATTCTCTTAATATACACAGAGACTGTTATTCTCTATAATATACACAGGGACTGTTATTCTCGATAATATACACAGAGACTGTTATTCTCTATAACATACACAGGGACTGTTATTCTCTATAATATACACAGGGACGGTTATTCTCTATAATGTACACAGGGGCTGTTATTCTCTATAATATACACAGAGACTGTTATTCTCTATAATATACACAGGGGCTGTTATTCTCTATAATATACACAGGGGCTGTTATTCTCTATAATATATACTGGGGCGGTTATTCTCTATAATATACACAGAGACTGTTATCCTCTATAATATACACCGGGGCTGTTATTCTCTATAATATACAGAGAGACTGTTATTCTCTATAATATACACGGGAACTGTTATTCTCTGATATACAGAGACTGTTATTCTCGATAATATACACCGGGGCTGTTATTCTCTATAATATGCACAGGGGCTGTTATTCTCTATAATATACACAGGGACTGTTATTCTCTATAATATACACAGGGACTGTTATTCTCTATAATATACACAGGGGCTGTTATTCTCTATAATATACACAGAGACTGTTATTCTCTATAAAATACACAGATACTGTTATTCTCTATAAAATACACAGATACTGTTATTCTCTATAATATACACAGAGACTGTTATTCTCTATAATATACACAGATACTGTTATTCACTATAATGTACACAGACTGCTATTCTCTATAAAATACACAGAGACTGTTATTCTCTATAATATACACATGGGCTGTTATTCTCTATAATATACACAGAGACTGTTATTCTCTATAATATACACAGACACTGTTATTCTCTATAATATACACAGACACTGTTATTCTCTATAACATACGCAGACACTGTTATTCTCCATGATATACACAGAGACAGTTATTCTCTATAATATACACAGGGACTGTTATTCTCTATAATATACACAGACACTGTTATTCTCGATAATATACACAGAGACTGTTATTCTCTATAACATACACAGGGACTGTTATTCTCTATAATATACACAGGGACGGTTATTCTCTATAATGTACACAGGGGCTGTTATTCTCTATAATATACACAGAGACTGTTATTCTCTATAATATACACAGGGGCTGTTATTCTCTATAATATACACAGGGGCTGTTATTCTCCATAATATATACTGGGGCGGTTATTCTCTATAATATACACAGAGACTGTTATCCTCTATAATATACACCGGGGCTGTTATTCTCTATAATATACACAGGGACAGTTATTCTCTATAATATACACAGGGACAGTTATTCTCTATAATATACACACACAGACTGTTATTATCTATAATATACAGAGAGACTGTTATTCTCTATAATATACACAGGAACTGTTATTCTCTGATATACAGAGACTGTTATTCTCGATAATATACACCGGGGCTGTTATTCTCTATAATATGCACAGGGGCTGTTATTCTCTATAATATACACAGGGACTGTTATTCTCTATAATATACACAGGGACTGTTATTCTCTATAATATACACAGGGGCTGTTATTCTCTATAATCTACACAGAGACTGTTATTCTCTATAAAATACACAGATACTGTTATTCTCTATAATATACACAGAGACTGTTATTCTCTATAATATACACAGATACTGTTATTCACTATAATGTACACAGACTGCTATTCTCTATAAAATACACAGAGACTGTTATTCTCTATAATATACACATGGGCTGTTATTCTCTATAATATACACAGAGACTGTTATTCTCTATAATATACACAGACACTGTTATTCTCTATAATATACACAGACACTGTTATTCTCTATAACATACGCAGACACTGTTATTCTCCATAATATACACAGAGACAGTTATTCTCTATAATATACACAGGGACTGTTATTCTCTATAATATACACAGAGACTGTTATTCTCTACAATATACACAGGGGCTGATAGTCTCTATAATATACACAGAGACTGTTATTCTCTATAATATACACAGAGACTGTTATTCTCTATAATGTGCACAGGGGCTGTTATTCTCAATAATATACACAGAGACTGTTATTCTCTATAATGTGCAAAGGGACTGTTATTCTCTATAATATACACACACAGACTGTTATTATCTATAATATACAGAGAGACTGTTATTCTCTATAATATACACAGGGACTGTTGTTCTCTGATATACAGAGACTGTTATTCTCTATAATATACACACACAGACTGTTATTATCTATAATATACAGAGAGACTGTTATTCTCTATAATATACACAGGGACTGTTATTCTCTATAATATACACACACAGACTGTTATTATCTATAATATACAGAGAGACTGTTATTCTCTATAATATACACAGGGACTGTTATTCTCTATAATATACACAGAGATTGTTATTCTCTATAATATACAAATGGGCTGTTATTCTCTTTAATATACACAGAGACTGTTATTCTCTATAATATACACATGGGCTGTTATTCTCTATAATATGCACAGACACTGTTATTCTCTATAATATGCACAGACACTGTTATTCTCTATAATATACACAGAGGCAGTTATTCTCTATAATATACACAGGGGCTGTTATTCTCTATAATATACACAGAGACTGTTGTTCTCTACAATATACACTGTGGCTGTTATTCTCTATAATATACACAGAGACTGATATTCTCTATAATATACACAGAGACTGTTATTCTCTATAATATACACAGAGACTGTTATTCTCTATAATATACACAGGGACTGTTATTCTCTATAATATACACAGAGGCTGTTATTCTCTATAATATACACAGGGACTGTTATTCTCTATAATATACACAGAGACTGTTATTCTCTATAATATGCACAGGGGCTGTTATTCTCTATAATACACACAGGGACTGTTATTCTCTATAATATACACAGAGACTGTTATTCTCTATAATACACACAGAGACTGTTATTCTCTATAATATACACAGGGGCTGTTATTCTCTATAATATACACAGAGACTGTTATTCTCTATAATGTGCACAGGGGCTGTTATTCTCAATAATATACACAGGGGCTGTTATTCTCTATAATACACACAGGGACTGTTATTCTCTATAATATACACAGGCGCTGTTATTCTCTATAATACACACAGAGACTGTTAGTCTCTATAATGTGCACAGGGGCTGTTATTCTCAATAATATACACAGAGGCTGTTATTCTCTATAATATACACAGGGGCTGTTATTCTCTATAATCTACACAGGGACTGTTATTCTCTATAATATACACAGGGGCGGTTATTCTCTATAATATACACAGAGGCTGTTATTCTCTATAATATACACAGAGACTGTTATTCTCTATAATATACACAGAGGCTGTTATTCTCTATAATATACACAGGGGCTGTTATTCTCTATAATATACACAGAGACTGTTATTCTCTATAATATACACAGAGGCTGTTATTCTCTATAATATACACAGGGGCTGTTATTCTCTATAATATACACAGGGACTGTTATTCTCTATAATATACACAGGGACTGTTATTCTCTATAATGTGCACAGGGGCTGTTATTCTCAATAATATACACAGAGGCTGTTATTCTCTATAATATACACAGGGACTGTTATTCTCTATAATATACACTGGGGCGGTTATTCTCTATAATATACACAGAGGCTGTTATTCTCTATAATATACACAGGGACTGTTATTCTCTATAATATACACAGAGACTGTTATTCTCTATAATATGCACAGGGGCTGTTATTCTCTATAATACACACAGGGACTGTTATTCTCTATAATATACACAGAGACTGTTATTCTCTATAATACACACAGAGACTGTTATTCTCTATAATACACACAGAGACTGTTAGTCTCTATAATATACACAGGGGCTGTTATTCTCTATAATATACACAGAGGCTGTTATTCTCTATAATATACACAGAGACTGTTATTCTCTATAATATACACAGAGGCTGTTATTCTCTATAATATACACAGGGGCTGTTATTCTCTATAATATACACAGGGACTGTTATTCTCTATAATATACACAGAGGCTGTTATTCTCTATAATATACACAGAGGCTGTTATTCTCTATAATATACACAGGGACTGTTATTCTCTATAATATACACACACAGACTGTTATTATCTATAATATACAGAGAGACTGTTATTCTCTATAATATACACAGGGACTGTTGTTCTCTGATATATAGAGACTGTTATTCTCTATAATATACACACACAGACTGTTATTATCTATAATATACAGGGAGACTGTTATTCTCTATAATATACACAGGGACTGTTATTCTCTATAATATACACACACAGACTGTTATTATCTATAATATACAGAGAGACTGTTATTCTCTATAATATACACAGGGACTGTTATTCTCTATAATATACACAGAGATTGTTATTCTCTATAATATACACATGGGCTGTTATTCTCTATAATATACACAGAGACTGTTATTCTCTATAATATACACTGGGGCTGTTATTCTCTATAATATACACAGAGACTGATATTCTCTATAATATACACAGAGACTGTTATTCTCTATAATGTGCACAGGGGCTGTTATTCTCAATAATATACACAGAGGCTGTTATTCTCTATAATATACACAGGGACTGTTATTCTCTATAATATACACTGGGGCTGTTATTCTCTATAATATACACAGAGACTGTTATTCTCTATAATATACACAGAGGCTGTTATTCTCTATAATATACACAGGGGCTGTTATTCTCTATAATATACACAGGGACTGTTATTCTCTATAATATACACAGAGACTGTTATTCTCTATAATATACACAGAGACTGTTATTCTCTATAATATACACAGAGACTGTTATTCTCTATAATATACACAGACACTGTTATTCTCTATAATATACACAGACACTGTTATTCTCTATAACATACGCAGAGGCTGTTATTCTCTATAATATACACAGGGGCTGTTATTCTCTATAATATACACAGAGACTGTTATTCTCTATAATATACACAGGAGCTGTTATTCTCTATAATATACACAGGGACTGTTATTCTCTATAATATACACAGGGACTGTTATTCTCTATAATATACACAGAGACTGTGATGCTCTATAATATACACGGGGGCTGTTATTCTCGATAATATACACAGGGCCTGTTATTCTCTATAATATACACAGGGACGGTTATTCTCTATAATGTACACAGGGGCTGTTATTCTCTATAATATACACAGGGGCTGTTATTCTCTATAATATACACAGAGACTGTTATTCTCTATAATATACACAGGGGCTGTTATTCTCTATAATATACACAGGGGCTGTTATTCTCTATAATATATACTGGGGCGGTTATTCTCTATAATATACACAGAGACTGTTATCCTCTATAATATACACCGGGGCTGTTATTCTCTATAATATACAGAGAGACTGTTATTCTCTATAATATACACGGGAACTGTTATTCTCTGATATACAGAGACTGTTATTCTCGATAATATACACCGGGGCTGTTATTCTCTATAATATGCACAGGGGCTGTTATTCTCTATAATATACACAGGGACTGTTATTCTCTATAATATACACAGGGACTGTTATTCTCTATAATATACACAGGGGCTGTTATTCTCTATAATATACACAGAGACTGTTATTCTCTATAAAATACACAGATACTGTTATTCTCTATAAAATACACAGATACTGTTATTCTCTATAATATACACAGAGACTGTTATTCTCTATAATATACACAGATACTGTTATTCACTATAATGTACACAGACTGCTATTCTCTATAAAATACACAGAGACTGTTATTCTCTATAATATACACATGGGCTGTTATTCTCTATAATATACACAGAGACTGTTATTCTCTATAATATACACAGACACTGTTATTCTCTATAATATACACAGACACTGTTATTCTCTATAACATACGCAGACACTGTTATTCTCCATGATATACACAGAGACAGTTATTCTCTATAATATACACAGGGACTGTTATTCTCTATAATATACACAGACACTGTTATTCTCGATAATATACACAGAGACTGTTATTCTCTATAACATACACAGGGACTGTTATTCTCTATAATATACACAGGGACGGTTATTCTCTATAATGTACACAGGGGCTGTTATTCTCTATAATATACACAGAGACTGTTATTCTCTATAATATACACAGGGGCTGTTATTCTCTATAATATACACAGGGGCTGTTATTCTCCATAATATATACTGGGGCGGTTATTCTCTATAATATACACAGAGACTGTTATCCTCTATAATATACACCGGGGCTGTTATTCTCTATAATATACACAGGGACAGTTATTCTCTATAATATACACAGGGACAGTTATTCTCTATAATATACACACACAGACTGTTATTATCTATAATATACAGAGAGACTGTTATTCTCTATAATATACACAGGAACTGTTATTCTCTGATATACAGAGACTGTTATTCTCGATAATATACACCGGGGCTGTTATTCTCTATAATATGCACAGGGGCTGTTATTCTCTATAATATACACAGGGACTGTTATTCTCTCTAATATACACAGGGACTGTTATTCTCTATAATATACACAGGGGCTGTTATTCTCTATAATCTACACAGAGACTGTTATTCTCTATAAAATACACAGATACTGTTATTCTCTATAATATACACAGAGACTGTTATTCTCTATAATATACACAGATACTGTTATTCACTATAATGTACACAGACTGCTATTCTCTATAAAATACACAGAGACTGTTATTCTCTATAATATACACATGGGCTGTTATTCTCTATAATATACACAGAGACTGTTATTCTCTATAATATACACAGACACTGTTATTCTCTATAATATACACAGACACTGTTATTCTCTATAACATACGCAGACACTGTTATTCTCCATAATATACACAGAGACAGTTATTCTCTATAATATACACAGAGACTGTTATTCTCTACAATATACACAGGGGCTGATAGTCTCTATAATATACACAGAGACTGTTATTCTCTATAATATACACAGAGACTGTTATTCTCTATAATGTGCACAGGGGCTGTTATTCTCAATAATATACACAGAGACTGTTATTCTCTATAATGTGCAAAGGGACTGTTATTCTCTATAATATACACACACAGACTGTTATTATCTATAATATACAGAGAGACTGTTATTCTCTATAATATACACAGGGACTGTTGTTCTCTGATATACAGAGACTGTTATTCTCTATAATATACACACACAGACTGTTATTATCTATAATATACAGAGAGACTGTTATTCTCTATAATATACACAGGGACTGTTATTCTCTATAATATACACACACAGACTGTTATTATCTATAATATACAGAGAGACTGTTATTCTCTATAATATACACAGGGACTGTTATTCTCTATAATATACACAGAGATTGTTATTCTCTATAATATACAAATGGGCTGTTATTCTCTTTAATATACACAGAGACTGTTATTCTCTATAATATACACATGGGCTGTTATTCTCTATAATATGCACAGACACTGTTATTCTCTATAATATGCACAGACACTGTTATTCTCTATAATATACACAGAGACTGTTGTTCTCTACAATATACACTGTGGCTGTTATTCTCTATAATATACACAGAGACTGATATTCTCTATAATATACACAGAGACTGTTATTCTCTATAATATACACAGAGACTGTTATTCTCTATAATGTGCACAGGGGCTGTTATTCTCAATAATATACACAGAGGCTGTTATTCTCTATAATATACACAGACACTGTTATTCTCTATAACATACGCAGACACTGTTATTCTCCATGATATACACAGAGACAGTTATTCTCTATAATATACACAGGGACTGTTATTCTCTATAATATACACAGACACTGTTATTCTCGATAATATACACAGAGACTGTTATTCTCTATAACATACACAGGGACTGTTATTCTCTATAATATACACAGGGACGGTTATTCTCTATAATGTACACAGGGGCTGTTATTCTCTATAATATACACAGAGACTGTTATTCTCTATAATATACACAGGGGCTGTTATTCTCTATAATATACACAGGGGCTGTTATTCTCCATAATATATACTGGGGCGGTTATTCTCTATAATATACACAGAGACTGTTATCCTCTATAATATACACCGGGGCTGTTATTCTCTATAATATACACAGGGACAGTTATTCTCTATAATATACACAGGGACAGTTATTCTCTATAATATACACACACAGACTGTTATTATCTATAATATACAGAGAGACTGTTATTCTCTATAATATACACAGGAACTGTTATTCTCTGATATACAGAGACTGTTATTCTCGATAATATACACCGGGGCTGTTATTCTCTATAATATGCACAGGGGCTGTTATTCTCTATAATATACACAGGGACTGTTATTCTCTATAATATACACAGGGACTGTTATTCTCTATAATATACACAGGGGCTGTTATTCTCTATAATCTACACAGAGACTGTTATTCTCTATAAAATACACAGATACTGTTATTCTCTATAATATACACAGAGACTGTTATTCTCTATAATATACACAGATACTGTTATTCACTATAATGTACACAGACTGCTATTCTCTATAAAATACACAGAGACTGTTATTCTCTATAATATACACATGGGCTGTTATTCTCTATAATATACACAGAAACTGTTATTCTCTATAATATACACAGACACTGTTATTCTCTATAATATACACAGACACTGTTATTCTCTATAACATACGCAGACACTGTTATTCTCCATAATATACACAGAGACAGTTATTCTCTATAATATACACAGGGACTGTTATTCTCTATAATATACACAGAGACTGTTATTCTCTACAATATACACAGGGGCTGATAGTCTCTATAATATACACAGAGACTGTTATTCTCTATAATATACACAGAGACTGTTATTCTCTATAATGTGCACAGGGGCTGTTATTCTCAATAATATACACAGAGACTGTTATTCTCTATAATGTGCAAAGGGACTGTTATTCTCTATAATATACACACACAGACTGTTATTATCTATAATATACAGAGAGACTGTTATTCTCTATAATATACACAGGGACTGTTGTTCTCTGATATACAGAGACTGTTATTCTCTATAATATACACACACAGACTGTTATTATCTATAATATACAGAGAGACTGTTATTCTCTATAATATACACAGGGACTGTTATTCTCTATAATATACACACACAGACTGTTATTATCTATAATATACAGAGAGACTGTTATTCTCTATAATATACACAGGGACTGTTATTCTCTATAATATACACAGAGATTGTTATTCTCTATAATATACAAATGGGCTGTTATTCTCTTTAATATACACAGAGACTGTTATTCTCTATAATATACACATGGGCTGTTATTCTCTATAATATGCACAGACACTGTTATTCTCTATAATATGCACAGACACTGTTATTCTCTATAATATACACAGAGGCAGTTATTCTCTATAATATACACAGGGACTGTTATTCTCTATAATATACACAGAGACTGTTGTTCTCTACAATATACACTGTGGCTGTTATTCTCTATAATATACACAGAGACTGATATTCTCTATAATATACACAGAGACTGTTATTCTCTATAATATACACAGAGACTGTTATTCTCTATAATGTGCACAGGGGCTGTTATTCTCAATAATATACACAGAGGCTGTTATTCTCTATAATATACACAGGGACTGTTATTCTCTATAATATACACAGAGGCTGTTATTCTCTATAATATACACAGGGACTGTTATTCTCTATAATATACACAGAGACTGTTATTCTCTATAATATGCACAGGGGCTGTTATTCTCTATAATACACACAGGGACTGTTATTCTCTATAATATACACAGAGACTGTTATTCTCTATAATACACACAGAGACTGTTATTCTCTATAATATACACAGGGGCTGTTATTCTCTATAATATACACAGAGACTGTTATTCTCTATAATGTGCACAGGGGCTGTTATTCTCAATAATATACACAGGGGCTGTTATTCTCTATAATACACACAGGGACTGTTATTCTCTATAATATACACAGGCGCTGTTATTCTCTATAATACACACAGAGACTGTTAGTCTCTATAATGTGCACAGGGGCTGTTATTCTCAATAATATACACAGAGGCTGTTATTCTCTATAATATACACAGGGGCTGTTATTCTCTATAACCTACACAGGGACTGTTATTCTCTATAATATACACTGGGGCGGTTATTCTCTATAATATACACAGAGGCTGTTATTCTCTATAATATACACAGAGACTGTTATTCTCTATAATATACACAGAGGCTGTTATTCTCTATAATATACACAGGGGCTGTTATTCTCTATAATATACACAGAGACTGTTATTCTCTATAATATACACAGAGGCTGTTATTCTCTATAATATACACAGGGGCTGTTATTCTCTATAATATACACAGGGACTGTTATTCTCTATAATATACACAGGGACTGTTATTCTCTATAATGTGCACAGGGGCTGTTATTCTCAATAATATACACAGAGGCTGTTATTCTCTATAATATACACAGGGACTGTTATTCTCTATAATATACACTGGGGCGGTTATTCTCTATAATATACACAGAGGCTGTTATTCTCTATAATATACACAGGGACTGTTATTCTCTATAATATACACAGAGACTGTTATTCTCTATAATATGCACAGGGGCTGTTATTCTCTATAATACACACAGGGACTGTTATTCTCTATAATATACACAGAGACTGTTATTCTCTATAATACACACAGAGACTGTTATTCTCTATAATACACACAGAGACTGTTAGTCTCTATAATATACACAGGGGCTGTTATTCTCTATAATATACACAGAGGCTGTTATTCTCTATAATATACACAGAGACTGTTATTCTCTATAATATACACAGAGGCTGTTATTCTCTATAATATACACAGGGGCTGTTATTCTCTATAATATACACAGGGACTGTTATTCTCTATAATATACACAGAGGCTGTTATTCTGTATAATATACACAGAGGCTGTTATTCTCTATAATATACACAGGGACTGTTATTCTCTATAATATACACACACAGACTGTTATTATCTATAATATACAGAGAGACTGTTATTCTCTATAATATACACAGGGACTGTTGTTCTCTGATATATAGAGACTGTTATTCTCTATAATATACACACACAGACTGTTATTATCTATAATATACAGGGAGACTGTTATTCTCTATAATATACACAGGGACTGTTATTCTCTATAATATACACACACAGACTGTTATTATCTATAATATACAGAGAGACTGTTATTCTCTATAATATACACAGGGACTGTTATTCTCTATAATATACACAGAGATTGTTATTCTCTATAATATACACATGGGCTGTTATTCTCTATAATATACACAGAGACTGTTATTCTCTATAATATACACTGGGGCTGTTATTCTCTATAATATACACAGAGACTGATATTCTCTATAATATACACAGAGACTGTTATTCTCTATAATGTGCACAGGGGCTGTTATTCTCAATAATATACACAGAGGCTGTTATTCTCTATAATATACACAGGGACTGTTATTCTCTATAATATACACTGGGGCTGTTATTCTCTATAATATACACAGAGACTGTTATTCTCTATAATATACACAGAGGCTGTTATTCTCTATAATATACACAGGGGCTGTTATTCTCTATAATATACACAGGGACTGTTATTCTCTATAATATACACAGAGACTGTTATTCTCTATAATATACACAGAGACTGTTATTCTCTATAATATACACAGAGACTGTTATTCTCTATAATATACACAGACACTGTTATTCTCTATAATATACACAGACACTGTTATTCTCTATAACATACGCAGACACTGTTATTCTCCATAATATACACAGAGACAGTTATTCTCTATAATATACACAGGGACTGTTATTCTCTATAATATACACAGAGACTGTTATTCTCTACAATATACACAGGGGCTGATAGTCTCTATAATATACACAGAGACTGTTATTCTCTATAATATACACAGAGACTGTTATTCTCTATAATGTGCACAGGGGCTGTTATTCTCAATAATATACACAGAGACTGTTATTCTCTATAATGTGCAAAGGGACTGTTATTCTCTATAATATACACACACAGACAGTTATTATCTATAATATACAGAGAGACTGTTATTCTCTATAATATACACAGGGACTGTTGTTCTCTGATATACAGAGACTGTTATTCTCTATAATATACACACACAGACTGTTATTATCTATAATATACAGAGAGACTGTTATTCTCTATAATATACACAGGGACTGTTATTCTCTATAATATACACAGAGATTGTTATTCTCTATAATATACAAATGGGCTGTTATTCTCTTTAATATACACAGAGACTGTTATTCTCTATAATATACACATGGGCTGTTATTCTCTATAATATGCACAGACACTGTTATTCTCTATAATATGCACAGACACTGTTATTCTCTATAATATACACAGAGGCAGTTATTCTCTATAATATACACAGGGACTGTTATTCTCTATAATATACACAGAGACTGTTGTTCTCTACAATATACACTGTGGCTGTTATTCTCTATAATATACACAGAGACTGATATTCTCTATAATATACACAGAGACTGTTATTCTCTATAATATACACAGAGACTGTTATTCTCTATAATGTGCACAGGGGCTGTTATTCTCAATAATATACACAGAGGCTGTTATTCTCTATAATATACACAGGGACTGTTATTCTCTATAATATACACAGAGGCTGTTATTCTCTATAATATACACAGGGACTGTTATTCTCTATAATACACACAGGGACTGTTATTCTCTATAATATACACAGAGACTGTTATTCTCTATAATACACACAGAGACTGTTATTCTCTATAATATACACAGGGGCTGTTATTCTCTATAATATACACAGAGACTGTTATTCTCTATAATGTGCACAGGGGCTGTTATTCTCAATAATATACACAGGGGCTGTTATTCTCTATAATACACACAGGGACTGTTATTCTCTATAATATACACAGGCGCTGTTATTCTCTATAATACACACAGAGACTGTTAGTCTCTATAATGTGCACAGGGGCTGTTATTCTCAATAATATACACAGAGGCTGTTATTCTCTATAATATACACAGGGGCTGTTATTCTCTATAATCTACACAGGGACTGTTATTCTCTATAATATACACTGGGGCGGTTATTCTCTATAATATACACAGAGGCTGTTATTCTCTATAATATACACAGAGACTGTTATTCTCTATAATATACACAGAGGCTGTTATTCTCTATAATATACACAGGGGCTGTTATTCTCTATAATATACACACACAGACTGTTATTATCTATAATATACAGGGAGACTGTTATTCTCTATAATATACACAGGGACTGTTATTCTCTATAATATACACACACAGACTGTTATTATCTATAATATACAGAGAGACTGTTATTCTCTATAATATACACAGGGACTGTTATTCTCTATAATATACACAGAGATTGTTATTCTCTATAATATACACATGGGCTGTTATTCTCTATAATATACACAGAGACTGTTATTCTCTATAATATACACTGGGGCTGTTATTCTCTATAATATACACAGAGACTGATATTCTCTATAATATACACAGAGACTGTTATTCTCTATAATGTGCACAGGGGCTGTTATTCTCAATAATATACACAGAGGCTGTTATTCTCTATAATATACACAGGGACTGTTATTCTCTATAATATACACTGGGGCTGTTATTCTCTATAATATACACAGAGACTGTTATTCTCTATAATATACACAGAGGCTGTTATTCTCTATAATATACACAGGGGCTGTTATTCTCTATAATATACACAGGGACTGTTATTCTCTATAATATACACAGAGACTGTTATTCTCTATAATATACACAGAGACTGTTATTCTCTATAATATACACAGAGACTGTTATTCTCTATAATATACACAGACACTGTTATTCTCTATAATATACACAGACACTGTTATTCTCTATAACATACGCAGACACTGTTATTCTCCATAATATACACAGAGACAGTTATTCTCTATAATATACACAGGGACTGTTATTCTCTATAATATACACAGAGACTGTTATTCTCTACAATATACACAGGGGCTGATAGTCTCTATAATATACACAGAGACTGTTATTCTCTATAATATACACAGAGACTGTTATTCTCTATAATGTGCACAGGGGCTGTTATTCTCAATAATATACACAGAGACTGTTATTCTCTATAATGTGCAAAGGGACTGTTATTCTCTATAATATACACACACAGACAGTTATTATCTATAATATACAGAGAGACTGTTATTCTCTATAATATACACAGGGACTGTTGTTCTCTGATATACAGAGACTGTTATTCTCTATAATATACACACACAGACTGTTATTATCTATAATATACAGAGAGACTGTTATTCTCTATAATATACACAGGGACTGTTATTCTCTATAATATACACACACAGACTGTTATTATCTATAATATACAGAGAGACTGTTATTCTCTATAATATACACAGGGACTGTTATTCTCTATAATATACACAGAGATTGTTATTCTCTATAATATACAAATGGGCTGTTATTCTCTTTAATATACACAGAGACTGTTATTCTCTATAATATACACATGGGCTGTTATTCTCTATAATATGCACAGACACTGTTATTCTCTATAATATGCACAGACACTGTTATTCTCTATAATATACACAGAGGCAGTTATTCTCTATAATATACACAGGGACTGTTATTCTCTATAATATACACAGAGACTGTTGTTCTCTACAATATACACTGTGGCTGTTATTCTCTATAATATACACAGAGACTGATATTCTCTATAATATACACAGAGACTGTTATTCTCTATAATATACACAGAGACTGTTATTCTCTATAATGTGCACAGGGGCTGTTATTCTCAATAATATACACAGAGGCTGTTATTCTCTATAATATACACAGGGACTGTTATTCTCTATAATATACACAGGGGCTGTTATTCTCTATAATATACACAGAGGCTGTTATTCTCTATAATATACACAGGGACTGTTATTCTCTATAATATACACAGAGGCTGTTATTCTCTATAATATACACAGGGACTGTTATTCTCTATAATATACACAGAGACTGTTATTCTCTATAATGTGCACAGGGGCTGTTATTCTCAATAATATACACAGAGGCTGTTATTCTCTATAATATACACAGGGACTGTTATTCTCTATAATACACACAGGGACTGTTATTCTCTATAATATACACAGAGACTGTTATTCTCTATAATACACACAGAGACTGTTATTCTCTATAATATACACAGGGGCTGTTATTCTCTATAATATACACAGAGACTGTTATTCTCTATAATGTGCACAGGGGCTGTTATTCTCAATAATATACACAGGGGCTGTTATTCTCTATAATACACACAGGGACTGTTATTCTCTATAATATACACAGGCGCTGTTATTCTCTATAATACACACAGAGACTGTTAGTCTCTATAATGTGCACAGGGGCTGTTATTCTCAATAATATACACAGAGGCTGTTATTCTCTATAATATACACAGGGGCTGTTATTCTCTATAATCTACACAGGGACTGTTATTCTCTATAATATACACTGGGGCGGTTATTCTCTATAATATACACAGAGGCTGTTATTCTCTATAATATACACAGAGACTGTTATTCTCTATAATATACACAGAGGCTGTTATTCTCTATAATATACACAGGGGCTGTTATTCTCTATAATATACACAGAGACTGTTATTCTCTATAATATACACAGAGGCTGTTATTCTCTATAATATACACAGGGGCTGTTATTCTCTATAATATACACAGGGACTGTTATTCTCTATAATATACACAGGGACTGTTATTCTCTATAATGTGCACAGGGGCTGTTATTCTCAATAATATACACAGAGGCTGTTATTCTCTATAATATACACAGGGACTGTTATTCTCTATAATATACACAGGGGCTGTTATTCTCTATAATATACACAGAGGCTGTTATTCTCTATAATATACACAGAGACTGTTATTCTCTATAATATACACAGAGGCTGTTATTCTCTATAATATACACAGGGGCTGTTATTCTCTATAATATACACAGGGACTGTTATTCTCTATAATATACACAGAGGCTGTTATTCTCTATAATATACACAGAGGCTGTTATTCTCTATAATATACACAGGGACTGTTATTCTCTATAATATACACACACAGACTGTTATTATCTATAATATACAGAGAGACTGTTATTCTCTATAATATACACAGGGACTGTTGTTCTCTGATATATAGAGACTGTTATTCTCTATAATATACACACACAGACTGTTATTATCTATAATATACAGGGAGACTGTTATTCTCTATAATATACACAGGGACTGTTATTCTCTATAATATACACACACAGACTGTTATTATCTATAATATACAGAGAGACTGTTATTCTCTATAATATACACAGGGACTGTTATTCTCTATAATATACACAGAGATTGTTATTCTCTATAATATACACATGGGCTGTTATTCTCTATAATATACACAGAGACTGTTATTCTCTATAATATACACTGGGGCTGTTATTCTCTATAATATACACAGAGACTGATATTCTCTATAATATACACAGAGACTGTTATTCTCTATAATGTGCACAGGGGCTGTTATTCTCAATAATATACACAGAGGCTGTTATTCTCTATAATATACACAGGGACTGTTATTCTCTATAATATACACTGGGGCTGTTATTCTCTATAATATACACAGAGACTGTTATTCTCTATAATATACACAGAGGCTGTTATTCTCTATAATATACACAGGGGCTGTTATTCTCTATAATATACACAGGGACTGTTATTCTCTATAATATACACAGAGACTGTTATTCTCTATAATATACACAGAGACTGTTATTCTCTATAATATACACAGAGACTGTTATTCTCTGTAATATACACAGGGGCTGTTATTCTCTATAATATACACAGGGACTGTTATTCTCTATAATATTCACAGAGACTGTTATTCTCTACAATATACACAGGGGCTGTTATTCTCTATAATATACACTGGGGCTGTTATTCTCTATAATATACACAGAGGCTGTTATTCTCTATAATATACCCAGAGGCTGTTATTCTCTATAATATACACAGGGGTTGCTGCTATTTCTTACAAAATATTCTGGGGATTGAGCTCTTTGAATAAGGTATGAGTGCCGAACAGGAGCTATGTTTACTTAATTAATGAAATAGAATCTGCGCTGGGGTGAGGCGGTCACCAATGCTTTGCCCATGTCCCAACATTATGGGATGTCCGGGCTCAGTCTACACTCAATTCTGGATGCAGATGTTGCCCTGCAAGGCAGTGAGGGCTGGTTTGTCAGAATGAGTGTGAGGAGGAGGCAATCGCTCTGATATAAACCGCAATGCTGCTCTCACAGTCCTCCACACCTGCACATCAAACAAGAGATGCATTTGCAAATGCTGCGGTGATCTCTGCTTACCAATTGTATGACTGAATTGAGATAAAGTTCACTGCCGATTAGAATGACGAGTGTGGGTTGAGCTGTCAGTTGGAGATTGTGCTTCTTGCAGCGAGTCTGGGCTGGTGGTCCTGTGATGGACATCACCACATTGAGCTAAACCTGGCCCTGACCACACTGTGCAGGGAACCAGCTCAGCCTCAAGTCGCTTCCCTCAGCAACTGCCTGACCAGCAAAGTGGTTCCAACAACTTCTAATAATATCCCCGCACTTCACAGCAAAGTAAAACTCGAATCAAAAGGTAGATGAGGGTCCAGTTAGCCTGTGTGTGGCTTCCCTGGGTTGGGGGGGGGGGGGGGGGGGGGGGTCGGTGGCCATGGGTGGCTGCCCTGAACTCTGGCCTTCCCAGTGGGGAACGCTAGGCGTTATTGACCATGAGGCCAGGATTGAGAGAGGAGGTGGCAGCTCCAGGAGCTGTGAGTGCATTAACCCGGAGGGTGGTCAGCAATGGCTGCTGGAACTCTGGATAACCATGTGGGTCAGGCTGCAGGGTTCAAACCCACTCAATGTGTGAGCAGTTTACAGACACGAGGTCGATTGGGTGGGGGGGCTGATCGGACAACTTGAACTCGCTCACGATGTCCACATTCCGGTTATTAGGTCCGCAGAGGAGGCGACACGAGAAACATCCAGAATTTAAGTTACTTATTTACAAGGGGTATGAATCCGACACATACAGATCCCAGGCCGGATTCCCGCTCACACTGGGGCTCAGGTTTGTGTGCACTGCGGGGGGGGGGGGGCGGGTCAGGCCCCTTAGTCCTGTGCAGGTTACAACACATCATCAACAACTAAAGACAGAATGAGCCTGTATTTATATAGCAACTTAAGGATGTCCTGACAATTTGTATTTATATGAAAGCAGATTCAATAGTAACTTCCAAAAGTGAACTGGATAAATTAATGAAAGAAAGAAGTTCCATGGTGAGGGAGTGGAGAGATGAATTAGATTAATTGGATAGCATTTGAACAATGGGCCAAATGGCCTCCTTCTGTACTGTGCATCTGATCCTATTAAATTGCCCCAAGAGGGACTGCAGGGATTTGCTGTCGGTCAGGAGGAGATTACGGACTTCCGGGTGCGGCGATGACCAGCTGAGTCGCACGTTTCGGCAGCTCCCGGTGAAACGGACTTTTGGGCTCTTGATAGGAGCCCCAACGGCAATTTTGACGGCTAAAAACACTGTGCGGTAAACCAGAAGGGAATCCCCCCTGGATACGGATGGAAAAAGGAGGAGAAAGTGGCCGGATTGCAGTGGATCCTTTAGAACAGCGGCAAGGAAGGCAAGCAAAAACCAAGATGGCGTCGGAAGGTGGCAGTTTAACATGGGGCCCTGAACAACACGAGTTCTTGAAATGCTGTGTGGAAGAGATCAAAAAGGAAATGAAGAAAGAGCTGTTGGCCCCGATACTACAGGCGATCGAAGGGCTAAAGGAGGAACAAAAGACCCAGGAGCGGGAGCTTCGGGTCGTGAAGGCAAAGGCAGCCGAGAATGAGGACGACATACAGGGCCTGGTGGTGAAGACGGAGACGCAGGAGGCACATCAGAAACGATGTGTGGAAAGGTTGGAGGCACTGGAAAACAACGCAAGGAGGAACAACCTGAGGATTCTTGGTCTTCCTGAAGGTGTGGAGGGAGCGGACGTCGGGGCATATGTGAGCACGATGCTGCACTCGTTAATGGGAGCGGAGGCCCCGGCGGGTCCGTTGGAGGTGGAGGGAGGATACCGAGTGATGGCGCGAGGACCGAGAGCAGGAGAAATTCCCAGAGCCATAGTGGTGAGATTCCTCCGTTTTAAGGATAGAGAAATGGTCCTTAGATGGGCGAAGAAAACTCGGAGCAGTAAATGGGAGAACGCGGTGATCCGCGTATACCAAGACTGGAGTGCGGAGGTGGCGAGAAGGAGGGCGAGCTTTAATCGGGCCAAGGCGGTGCTTCATAAAAAGAAGATAAAATTTGGAATGCTGCAACCGGCAAGACTGTGGGTCACATATCGAGGGAGGCACCACTACTTTGAGACGGCGGATGAAGCGTGGACTTTTATTGTGGAAGAAAAACTGGAATGAGCGGGTTATTAAAAAGAACGTTTGAACAAAGTGGTGGGGCCAATGTGGGGGGCAAAGAGGGGAAAGAGGAGTTTTATGTACTAATCCTGCGATGTGGTAACTTTTCTCTCTCCCACAGGTGGTGATGGGGGGAGGAGGGGAGGTGGAGGAGATGGGGCGTTGGCCATTGGGGGCGGGGCCAAGGGAGAAGCGCGGGCTTGGTTCCCGCGCTATGATAATCATGGCGGGAATAGAGAAGCAGGAAGGAGGGGGCGTCGCACGGTGCGAGCCGAGGTCACGGGGGAAGCCGAGGTCGGCCAGAGTTTGCTGACTTCTGGGAGCAACATGGGGGGAGTAATTACGCTGGCGGGGGATCTAGCGGGAGGGGGTGGGAGGGGGGAATTACTGGGTTGCTGCTGCTGGGGAGAGGGGGGAGCTGGTATGGGAGAGGATGGGCGGGGGGGGCACCGCCTGGGGGAGATACAGCTGCATGGGAACCGGGTGAGGAGCTGGAAAAAGGTGATGGCTAATCGACAAGGGGGGGGGGGCGGTAGGAAGCCCCCCAACTCGGCTGATCACGTGGAACGTGAGAGGGTTGAACGGGCCGATAAAGAGGGCACGGGTACTCGCACACCTTAAGAAACTTAAGGCAGATGTGGTTATGTTACAGGAAACGCACCTGAAACTGATAGACCAGGTTAGGCTACGCAAAGGATGGGTGGGGCAGGTGTTCCATTCGGGGCTAGATGCGAAAAACAGGGGTGTGGCTATATTAGTGGGGAAGCGGGTAATGTTCGAGGCAAAGACTATAGTGGCGGATAACGGGGGCAGATACGTGATGGTGAGTGGCAAACTACAGGGGGAGACGGTGGTTTTGGTAAACGTATATGCCCCAAACTGGGATGATGCCAATTTTATGAGGCGGATGCTAGGACGTATTCCGGACCTAGAGATGGGAAAGCTGATAATGGGGGGAGATTTTAATACGGTGTTGGAACCAGGGCTGGATAGGTCGAAGTCCAGGACTGGAAGGAGGCCGGCAGCAGCCAAGGTACTTAAAGATTTTATGGAGCAGATGGGAGGTGTAGACCCGTGAAGATTTAGCAGACCTAGGAGTAAGGAGTTCTCGTTTTTCTCCTATGTCCATAAAGTCTACTCGCGAATAGACTTTTTTGTGCTGGGTAGGGCATTGATCCCGAAGGTGAGGGGAACGGAGTATACGGCTATAGCCATTTCGGATCACGCTCCACACTGGGTGGACTTGGAGATAGGGGAGGAAACAGGAGGGCGCCCACCCTGGAGAATGGACATGGGACTAATGGCAGATGAGGGGATGTGTCTAAGGGTGAGGGGGAGCATTGAAAAGTACTTGGAACTCAATGATAATGGGGAGGTCCAGGTGGGAGTGGTCTGGGAGGCGTTGAAGGCGGTGGTTAGAGGGGAGCTGATATCAATAAGGGCACATAAAGGGAAGCAGGAGAGTAAGGAACGGGAGCGGTTGCTGCAAGAACTTTTGAGGGTGGACAGACAATATGCGGAAGCACCGGAGGCGGGACTGTACAGGGAAAGGCAAAGGCTACATGTAGAATTTGACTTGCTGACTACGGGCACTGCAGAGGCACAATGGAGGAAGGCACAGGGTGTACAGTACGAATATGGGGAGAAGGCGAGCAGGTTGCTGGCACACCAATTGAGGAAAAGGGGAGCAGCGAGGGAAATAGGGGGAGTGAGGGATGAGGAAGGAGAGATGGAGCGGGGAGCGGAGAGAGTGAATGGAGTGTTCAAGACATTTTATAAAAAATTATATGAAGCTCAACCCCCGGATGGGAGGGAGAGAATGATGGGCTTCTTGGATCGGCTGGAATTTCCCAAGGTGGAAGAGCAGGAAAGGGTGGGACTGGGAGCACAGATCGAGGTAGAAGAAGTGGTGAAAGGAATTAGGAGCATGCAGGCGGGAAAGGCCCCGGGACCGGATGGATTCCCAGTCGAATTCTATAGAAAATATGTGGACTTGCTCGCCCGGTACTGACGAGGACCTTTAATGAGGCAAAGGAAAGGGGACAACTGCCCCCGACTATGTCTGAAGCAACGATATCGCTTCTCTTAAAGAAGGAAAAGGACCCGCTACAATGCGGGTCCTATAGACCTATTTCCCTCCTAAATGTAGATGCCAAGATCCTGGCCAAGGTAATGGCAATGAGAATAGAGGAATGTGTCCCGGGGGTGGTCCACGAGGACCAAACTGGGTTTGTGAAGGGGAGACAGCTGAACACGAATATACGGAGGTTGTTAGGGGTAATGATGATGGCCCCACCAGAGGGAGAAACGGAGATAGTAGTGGCGATGGATGCCGAGAAAGCATTTGATAGAGTGGAGTGGGATTATTTGTGGGAGGTGTTAAGGAGATTTGGTTTTGGAGAGGGGTATGTTAGATGGGTGCAGCTGTTGTATAGGGCCCCAGTGGCGAGCGTGGTCACGAATGGACGGGGATCTGCATATTTCCGGCTCCATAGAGGGACAAGGCAGGGATGTCCTCTGTCCCCATTATTGTTTGCACTGGCGATTGAGCCCCTGGCGATAGCGTTGAGGGGTTCCAAGAAGTGGAGGGGAGTACTTAGGGGAGGAGAAGAACACCGGGTATCTTTGTATGCGGACGATTTGCTACTATACGTGGCGGACCCGGCGGAGGGGATGCCAGAAATAATGCGGATACTTGGGGAGTTTGGGGATTTTTCAGGGTATAAATTGAACATGGGGAAAAGTGAGTTGTTTGTGGTGCATCCAGGGGAGCAGAGTAGAGAAATAGAGGACCTACCGTTGAGGAAGGTAACAAGGGACTTTCGTTACCTGGGGATCCAGATAGCTAAGAATTGGGGCACATTGCATAGGTTAAATTTAACGCGGTTGGTGGAACAGATGGAGGAGGATTTTAAGAGATGGGATATGGTATCCCTGTCACTGGCAGGGAGTGTGCAGGCGGTTAAGATGGTGGTCCTCCCGAGATTCCTCTTTGTGTTTCAGTGCCTCCCGGTGGTGATCACGAAGGCTTTTTTTAAAAGGATTGAAAAGAGCATCATGGGTTTTGTGTGGGCCGGGAAGACCCCGAGAGTGAGGAAGGGATTCTTACAGCGTAGCAGGGATAGGGGGGGGCTGGCACTACCGAGCCTAAGTGAGTATTATTGGGCCGCTAATATTTCAATGGTGAGTAAGTGGATGGGAGAGGAGGAGGGAGCGGCGTGGAAGAGATTAGAGAGGGCGTCCTGTAGGGGGACTAGCCTACAGGCTATGGTGACAGCCCCATTGCCGTTCTCACCGAGGAACTACACCACAAGCCCGGTGGTGGTGGCTACACTGAAGATCTGGGGACAGTGGAGACGGCATAGGGGAAAGACTGGAGCCTTGGGGGGGTCCCCGATAAGAAACAACCATAGGTTTGCCCCAGGGGGAATGGATGGGGGATATGGAATGTGGCAAAGAGCAGGAATAACGCAACTGAAAGATCTGTTTGTGGATGGGAAGTTTGCGAGTCTGGGAGCGCTGACCGAGAAATATGGGTTGCCCCAAGGGAATGCATTCAGGTATATGCAACTGAGGGCTTTTGCGAGGCAACAGGTGAGGGAATTCCCGCAGCTCCCGACACAAGAGGTGCAGGACAGAGTGATCTCAAAGACATGGGTGGGGGATGGTAAGGTGTCAGATATATATAGGGAAATGAGGGACGAAGGGGAGACTATGGTAGATGAGCTAAAAGGGAAATGGGAAGAAGAGCTGGGGGAGGAGATCGAGGAGGGGCTGTGGGCAGATGCCCTAAGCAGGGTAAACTCGTCGTCCTCGTGTGCCAGGCTAAGCCTGATTCAGTTTAAGGTATTACACAGGGCACATATGACTGGAGCACGGCTCAGTAAATTTTTTGGGGTGGAGGATAGGTGTGCGAGGTGCTCGAGAAGCCCAGCGAATCATACCCATATGTTTTGGTCATGCCCGGCACTACAGGGGTTTTGGATGGGGGTGACAAAAGTGCTTTCAAAAGTAGTGGGGGTCCGGGCCGAACCAAGCTGGGGGTTGGCTATATTTGGGGTTGCACAAGAGCCGGGAGTGCAGGAGGCGAGAGAGGCCGATGTTTTGGCCTTTGCGTCCCTAGTAGCCCGGCGCAGGATATTGCTAATGTGGAAAGAAGCCAAGCCCCCGGGGGTGGCGACCTGGATAAATGACATGGCGGGGTTTATAAAGCTAGAGCGGATTAAGTTCGTCCTAAGGGGGTCGGCTCAAGGGTTCACCAGGCGGTGGCAACCGTTCGTCGAATACCTCGCAGAAAGATAGACGGAATGGAAAAAAGAAGGCAGCAGCAGCAGCCCAGGATCGGGGGGGGGGGGGGGGGGGGGGGGAGAGGAGGAACCAGAAGGACTCTCAGGGTTGTTAATATATACTGTATAATATGTATAGGTCGTTGCTACAGATAATTATATATTGGACTGTTAAATTATATTTTTGGAGAGTGTTACTTGTGATAAGGCAGTTGCCAATTCGGGCTAGTTTTCATTTTTGTTATTTATTATTTATTCATTTTTTGTTTATAAAATAGGTCATTGTTATTTGTGTTGTTATAATGTTGTGTAAAGGATGCACAATGTACTGTGTTGGTTGACCAAAAATTTTCAATAAAATATTTAATTAAAAAAAAAGGAGGAGATTACAGAGAGAGGGAGCAATTTGAAAACAAAGATGAGGATTTTTAAATTAAGGGGTAAGAAGTATTTCGCCATTGTCGACTTTTGTGAGAACCACAAGGAAACCAGCTCAGGTTTGTCGTGTCAAACAGAAAGTACTGTTATTGACAACAATATTCACAGCAGCTCACCACTGCTTCCTTCTCCAGCCAGTACCACACTGGCCAGCTCGATTTATACAGCTGCAACTCCTCGTCCCGTCCCCCTCATTGGGGGAGCTCACACTCCCCAAGAGTCACGGGATAACCAATTGTCCCCAGCCAATCGGATTCAGGCAGGTTATAACATCGACAAAGGATCATTACAATCTCCCCCTATAGAATTTACAGTACAGGAGGCCATTCGGCCCATCGAGTCTGCACCGGCCCTTGGAAAGAGCACCCTGCCCAAGCCCACACCTCCACCCTATCCCCGTAACCCAGTGACCCCACCTACGCTTTTGGACACCAAGGGCAATTTATCATGGCTAATCCACCTAACCTGCACATCTTTGGACTGTGGGAGGAAACCGGAGCACCCGGAGGAAACCCACGCACACATAAGAATATAAGAACTAGGAGCAGGAGTCGGCCATCTGGCCCCTCGAGCCTGCTCCACCATTCAATGAGATCATGGCTGATCTTTTGTGGACTCAGCTCCACTTTCCGGCCCGAACACCATAACCCTTAATCCCTTTATTCTTCAAAAAATTATCTATCTTTATCTTAAAAACATTTAATGAAGGAGCATTTAATGAACACACGGGGAGAACGTGCAGACTCCGCACAGAAAGTGACCCAAGGCCGGAATTGACCACGGGTTCCTGGCGCTGTGAGGCAGCAGTGCTAACCACTGTGCCATCCAGGTCCCTGGTGCAGTGAGGCAGCAGTGCTAACCACTGTGCCACCTGGGTCCCTGGTGCAGTGAGGCAGCAGTGCTAACCACTGTGCCACCTGGGTCCCTGGTGCAGTGAGGCAGCAGTGCTAACCACCGTGCCATCCAGGTCCCTGGTGCTGTGAGGCAGCAGTGCTAACCACTGTGCCACCTGGGTCCCTGGTGCTGTGAGGCAGCAGTGCTAACCACTGTGCCATCCAGGTCCCCGGTGCAGTGAGGCAGCAGTGCTAACCACTGTGCTGTGCGGGTCCTTGGTGCTGTGAGGCAGCAGTGCTAACCACTGTGCCATCCAGGTCCCCGGTGCAGTGAGGCAGCAGTGCTAGCCACTGTGCTGTGCAGGTCCTTGGTGCTGTGAGGCAGCAGTGCTAACCACTGTGCCACCTGGGTCCCTGGTGCAGTGAGGCAGCAGTGCTAACCACTGTGCCATCCAGGTCCCTGGTGCTGTGAGGCAGCAGTGCTAACCACTGTGCCACCTGGGTCCCTGGTGCAGTGAGGCAGCAGTGCTAACCACTGTGCCACCCTGTGTAAGAGCTAATTGGTTATATGGGGCTGGTTTAGCACAGTGAGCTAAACAGCTGGTTTGCAATGCAGAACAAGACCAGCAGCACGGTTCAATTCCCGTACCAGCCTCCCGAACAGGTGCCAGAATATGGCGACTAGGGGCTTTTCACAGTAACTTCATTGAAGCCTACTTGTGACAATAAGCGATTATTATTATATAACCTCTGCAAGTGTTGGAAGGTAAGGAGGCCTCCGTGACCTACCACAGCCAGTATAGTAAACACACCATTGGCGTCACGCTCTAACTATCCAACTAACTATCAAACCATCCTCCCACAGGCATTGTTTAATCAGGAGCCAACACAGATCAATGAGCACAGAGGGTGTGAAGGAAACAGGACTTGGTGTGAGCTCGGACATGGGGACAGAGGTTTGGATGACCTCAAGCTTGTGGAAGGGAGAGTGTGAGAAATCAGTCAGAAGTGAGCTGGAATAGTCGGGACTAGGGGTAAGAATGGAAGGAATGAGGGTTTGAGCAGCAGGGCAGACTCGGAAATGGGTGGTTTTAGTGACAGACAGGATGTGTGCCCTGCGATCTTCTACAACCACCTGATGGTGCAGATGGGACCTTCAGATTTGTGCACCCAGGACGGGAGCCTTGGGTGAGGCAATCACAAATAGAACAGCAGAACCAAACTACTGGTGCATTCCTCGCAGATAGTCCACACAGAAAAAACCTCCACGGTCTAGATGGATGATGCTAAATCTAGCAGCTGAGCTGAACTCCATGTTGCTGGAGACTGGGTGCCTGTCAGAGAAGGTACAGGAGGTTCGAGGACTGAAATCATCCAGCTGACTGAACAGAGGCTGTGAAATTCCTCCAGTACATCTGCAGTGGTTGGCAGTGTCTGTGGCTGTGTGAGGGTCTGGCAGGGTGCAATCCGAAGCCACTCCCCACGCACACTGCACGTTTTGAGATTTGAAAACATGGTTCACACAAGGACAGTTGAGGAAATAGGAATTCAGAGTAAAGCCCAAACAGAAAGTTACACATGAACAAAGAGCCAGACTCCATCATCAGGAGGTTTGTTTCCTGTGGTCTCTCAGTACTGTCTGAAGTGAAGACTATATCCCGTAAGATTCAGGCGTGTTAACAAACCGACACACAGGGCACGATGCAATCTGCTTACACATCAGGCCCGGCCCATCAGCAAAGCATTGGCGAACAATCAGTGAAAACCTGCAGCCTGTGGGTCAGGATAGTGAGAGGGCAGTGAATGGAGTAACCATTCGTAAGGTCACACCAGGGTGCACTACACTAACTGAAAATGTGACTCCAACGCAAGAAAACAATATCCATATTGACTGACCCACAGAAACAAGCTAAAATGGTCTGCTCCGCACAAAGAGGCCAGACTGATAAGGCCGGACCCTGGGCTTGGGCAGGGTTACAACAGGAGTCAGGAAGACAGAGGCAAAAACTAAGTCTGTGCCAAAGAAAGTCCTCCACCATTGAGAAGGAAACCTTTGCATGGCTACTAACCCTTCAACATTTTGAAGTTTATGTTTGGCAGGATAACAAACACAAAGCCTAGTCTAAACGGACCATAATAGGAACATAGGAATTAGGAGCAGAAGCCGGCAATTCCGCCCTTCGAGCCCGCTCCGCCATTCAATCAGATCCTGGCTGATCTCCTCCTGGTCTCAAATCCACCTCCCCACCTGTTGCCCAAATCCCTTTAACCCATTTTTAAAATCAGAAATATATCCATCTCCTTCTTGAAACCATTTAACGATTCGGACTCAGCCGCACTTTGGGGCAGCGAGTTCCACAAACTCACCACCCTCTGCGAGAAGTAGTTCCTCCTCGTCTCAGTTCTAATCTACCGCCTCTCAACCTGTGACCTCTCGTTCTAGATTGCCCCACAAGGGGGAACATTTGGTCTACGTTTGCTTTATCAATCCCTTTTAGTATTTTATACACCCTGATCAGATCCCCTCTCATCCTTCTAAACTCCAGCGAGTATAAATCCAAACTGTTTAATCGCTCCTCAAACGTCGACCCTTTCATCCCCGGAATCAATCCGGTGAATCTCCTCTGAACTGCCTCCAATGACACCACATCCATCCTCAAATAAGGAGACCAAAACTGGACACAATACTCCAGATGTGGTCTCACCCACACCCTATACAATTGCAACAACACTTCTTGACTGTTATACTCCAGTCCATTTGTCTTTTTAATTACAGGCTGCCCCGCATACCGAGTTGCTGCGATTCATGAACAAAGCCACCCAGATCCCTCTGCCCAGACGCATTTTGAATCTGCTTTACATTAAGATAATAATTTGCCTTTGTATTTTTTCAACCAAAATGGATAACCTCGCACTTATCCACGTTAAACTCCATCTGCCAAGATTTGGCCCATTCTCCGAGCCTATCTCTCTCTGTCTGTAAAATCTTTATCTCCTCTTCACTGCCTGCTTTCCTGCCTATTTTAGAAACATCTGCAGATTTTGCTACGTTACACTCTGTTCCTGCTTTATATAGATTGTGAACAGTTGAGGTCCCAGGACGTCAGGCACCCCACAAGGGAAGGACCCATTTATCCCGACCCTCTACTTTCAGTCAGTCAGCTAATCCTCAATCCAATCTAGTACTCTATCCCCAATCCTCTGCAATCTCACCTGGGTCAGTCTTTTCTGTGGCACCTTGTCAAACACCTTCTGGAAGTCTAGATATACCGCATCCACAGGTTCCCCATTATCCACCTTGCTGGTTACAGCCTCGAGGAACTCGAGCAAGTTTGTCAAGCATGACTTATCTTTCATAAAACCATGCTGACAATGGTGGAGTGAGCTTTGTCTTTCCAAATGTTCAGTCATCTCCTCCTCAGTGGTGTGCCTCAGGGGTCTGTGCTGAGACCACAACTTTTCACAATATACATTAATGATCTGGAAGAGGGAACTGAAGGCACTGTTGCCAAGTTAGCAGATGATACAAAGATCTGTAGAGGGACAGGTAGTATTGAGGAAGCAGGCGGGCTGCAGAAGGATTTGGACAGGCTAGGAGAGTGGGCAATGAAGTGGCAGATGGAATACAATGTGGAAAAGTGTGAGGTTACACACTTTGGAAGGAGAAATGGAGGCATAGGCTATTTTCTAAATGGGGAAATGCTTAGGAAATCAGAAGCACAAAGGGACTTGGAAGTCCTTGTTCACGATTCTCTTAAGGATAATGTGCAGGTTCAGTCGGCAGTTCAGAAGGCAAATGCAATGTTAGCATTCATGTTGAGAGGGCGAGAATACAAGACCAGGGATGTACTTCTGAGGCTGCATAAGGCTCTGGTCAGACCCCATTTGGAGTATTGTGAGCAGTTTTGGGCCCTGTATCTAAGGAAGGATATGCTGACCATGGAAAGGGTCCAGAGAAGGTTCACAAGAATGATCCCTGGAATGAAGAACTTGTCGTATGAGGAACGGTTGAGGACTCTGGGTCTGTACTCGTTGGAATTTAGAAAGATGAGGGGAGATGTTATTGAAACTTACAGGATACTACGAGGCCTGGATAGAATGGACGTGGAGAGGATGTTTCCACTTGTAGGAAAAACTAGAATCAGAGGACACAATCTCAGACTAAAGGGACGATCCTTTAAACCAGAGACGAAGAGGAATTTCTTCAGCCAGAGGGTGGTGAATCTGTGGAACTCTTTGCCGCAGAAGGCTGTGGAGGCCAAATCACTGAGTGTCTTTAAGACAGAGATAGATAGGTTCTTGATTAATAAAGGGATCAGGGGTTATGGGGAGAAGGCAGGAGAATGGGGATGAGAAAATATCAGCCATGATTGAATGGCGGAGCAGACTCGATGGGCCGAGTGGCCGAATTCTGCTCCTATGTCTTATGGTCTTAATGATTGATTCCAGCAACTTCCCCACCACAGAGGCCAAGCTACCCGGTCACCAGTTTCCTACATTTTGCCTCTGTCCCTTTTTGAACAGGTACATCCACTTGCTTTGTGGAAACATTTAAAATTCTGAACACAAGATTGTTCCTTGGAGATTATTGTGATAACCGTCCCCACCAGTACTGTACCCCAGTGTTATACAGTGTCAGACCCGTCCCCACCAGTACTGTACCCCAGTGTTAACAGTGACAGACCCAGCCCCACCAGTACTGTACCCCAGTGTTATACAGTGACAGACCCGTCCCCACCAGTACTGTACCCCAGTGTTATACAGTGACAGACCCATCCCCACCAGTACTGTACCCCAGTGTTATACAGTGACAGACCCATCCCCACCAGGACTGTACCCCAGTGTTATACAGTGAGAGACCCGTCCCCACCAGTACTGTACCCCAGTGTTATACAGTGACAGACCCAGCCCCACCAGTACTGTACCCCAGTGTTATACAGTGACAGACCCAGCCCCACCAGTACTGTACCCCAGTGTTATACAGTGACAGACCCGTCCCCACCTGTACTGTACACCAGTGTTATACAGTGACAGACCCGTCCCCACCAGTACTGTACCCCAGTATTATACAGTGACAGACCCGTCCCCACCAGTACTGTACCCCAGTGTTATACAGTGACAGACCCAGCCCCACCAGTACTGTACCCCAGTGTTATACAGTGACAGACCCAGCCCCACCAGTACTGTACCCCAGTGTTATACAGTGACAGACCCGTCCCCACCTGTACTGTACACCAGTGTTATACAGTGACAGACCCGTCCCCACCAGTACTGTACCCCAGTATTATACAGTGACAGACCCGTCCCCACCAGTACTGTACCCCAGTGTTATACAGCGACAGACCAGTCCCCACCAGTACTGTACCCCAGTGTTATACAGTGTCAGACCCGTCCCCACCAGCACTGTATCCCAGTATTAGACTATGACAGACCAGTCCCCACCAGTACTGTGCCCAGTGTTATACAGTGACAACCCGTCCCCACCAGCACTGTATCCCAGTGTTATACAGTGACAGACCCGTCCCCAACAGTACTGTACCCGTGTTATACAGTGGCAGACCCGTCCCCACCAGTACTGTACCCCAGTGTTATACAGCGACAGACCCATCCCCACCAGTACTGTACCCGTGTTATACAGTGACAGACCAGTCCCCACCAGTACTGTACCCGTGTTATACAGTAACAGACCAGTCCCCACCAGTACTGTACCCCAGTGTTATACAGTGACAGACCCGTCCCCACCAGTACTGTACAGAACTCTGGTACGGCCGCATTTGGAGTATTGCGTACAGTTCTGGTCACCGCATTATAGGAAGGACGTGGAGGCTTTGGAGCGGGTGCAGAGGAGATTTACCAGGATGTTGTCTGGTATGGAGGGAAAATCTTATGAGGAAAGGCTGATGGACTTGAGGTTGTTTTCGTTGGAGAGAAGAAGGTTAAGAGGAGACTTAATAGAGGCATACAAAATGATCAGGGGGTTGGATAGGGTGGACAGTGAGAGCCTTCTCCCGCGGATGGAAATGGCTGGCACGAGGGGACATAACTTTAAACTGAGGGGTAATAGATATAGGACAGAGGTCAGAGGTAGGTTCTTTACGCAAAGAGTAGTGAGGCCGTGGAATGCCCTACCTGCTACAGAAGTGAACTCGCCAACATTGAGGGCATTTAAAAGTTTATTGGATAAACATATGGATGATAATGGTATAGTGCAGGTTGGATGGCTTTTGTTTTGGTGCAACATCGTGGGCCGAAGGGCCTGTACTGCGCTGTATTGTTCTATGTTCTAGTACTGTACCCCAGTGTTATACAGTGACAGACCCGTCCCCACCAGTACTGTACCCGTGTTAAGCAGTGACAGACCCGTCCCTGCCAGTACTGTACCCCAGTGTTATACAGTGACAGACCCGTCCCCACCAGTACTGTACCCCAGTGTTATACAGTGACAGACCCGTGCCCACCAGTACTGTACCCAGTGTTATACAGTGACAAACCTGTCCCCAACAGTACTGTATCCCAGTGTTATACAGTGACAGACCCGTCCCCAACAGTACTGCACCCGTGTTATACAGCGACAGACCAGTCCCCACCAGTACTGTACCCCAGTGTTATACAGTGTCAGACCCATCCCCACCAGCACTGTATCCCAGTGTTATACAGTGACAGACCCATCCCCACCAGTACTGTCCCCCAGTGTTATACAGTGACATACCTATCCCCACCAGTACTGTACCCCAGTGTTATACAGTGACAGACCCGTCCCCACCAGTACTGTACCCCAGTGTTATACAGCGACAGACCCGTCCCCTCCAGTACTGTACCCCAGCGTTATACAATGACAGACCAGTCCCCACCAGTACTGTACCCCAGTGTTATACAGTGTCAGACCCGTCCCCACCAGCACTGTACCCCAGTGTTATACAGCGACAGACCCGTCCCCACCAGCACTGTATCCCAGTGTTATACAGTGACAGACCCGTCCCCACCAGCACTGTATCCCAGTGTTATAGTGACAGATCCGCCCCCACCAGTACTGTACCAGTGTTATACTGTGACAGACCCGTCCCCACTAGCACTGTATCCCAGTGTTATACAGTGACAACCCGTCCCCACCAGCACTGTATCCCAGTGTTATACAGTGA
Source organism: Scyliorhinus torazame (assembly GCF_047496885.1). Lineage (NCBI taxonomy): Eukaryota > Metazoa > Chordata > Chondrichthyes > Carcharhiniformes > Scyliorhinidae > Scyliorhinus > Scyliorhinus torazame. The sequence continues at coordinate 227,508,953 of NC_092718.1, forward strand.
CAGACCCGTCCCCAACAGTACTGTACCCCAGTGTTATACAGTGACAGACCAGTCCCCACCAGTACTGTACCCCAGTGTTATACAGTTTCAGACCCGTCCTCACCAGCACTGTACCCCAGTGTTATACAGTGACAACCAGTCCCCACCAGCACTGTATCCCAGTGTTATACAGTGACAGACCCGTCCCCACCAGCACTGTATCCCAGTGTTATACAGTGACAGATCCGCCCCCACCAGTACTGTACCAGTGTTATACAGCGACAGACCCGTCCCCACCAGCACTATATCCCAGTGTTATACAGTGACAACCCGTCCCCACCAGCACTGTATCCCAGTGTTATACAGTGACAGACCCGTCCCCAACAGTACTGTACCCCAGTGTTATACAGTGACAGACCAGTCCCCACCAGTACTGTACCCCAGTGTTATACAGTTTCAGACCCGTCCTCACCAGCACTGTACCCCAGTGTTATACAGTGACAACCAGTCCCCACCAGGACTGTACCCCAGTGTTATACAGTGACAGACCAGTCCCCACCAGTACTGTACCCCAGTGTTATACAGTTTCAGACCCGTCCTCACCAGCACTGTACCCCAGTGTTATACAGTGACAACCAGTCCCCACCAGGACTGTACCCCAGTGTTATACAGTGACATACTATTCCCCCCTGTACTGTACCCCAGTGTTATACAGTGACAGACCCGTCCCCACCAGTACTGTACCCCAGTGTTATACTGTGACAGACCCGTCCCCACCAGTACTGTACTCCAATGTTATACAGTGACAGACTATTCCCCCCAGTACTGGACCCCAGTGTTATACAGTGACAGACCCGTCCCCACCAGTCCTGTACCCCAGTGTTATACAGTGACAGACTATTCCCCCCAGTACTGGACCCCAGTGTTATACAGTGACAGATCCATCCCCACCAGTACTGTACCCCAGTGTTATACAGTGACAGACCCATCCCCACCAGTACTGTACCCCAGTGTTATACAGTGACAGACCCATCCCCACCAGTACTATACCCAAGTGTTATACAGTGACAGACCTGGCCCCACCAGTACTGTACCCCAGTGTTATACAGTGACAGAACCGTCTCCACTAGTACTGTACCCCAGTGTTATACAGTGACAGACCCGTCCCCACCAGTCCTGTACCCGTGTTATACAGTGACAGACGCGTCCCCACCATAAGGCCATAAGATATAGGAGCGGAAGTAAGGCCATTCGGCCCATCGAGTCCACTCCACCATTCAATCATGGCTGATTTCAACTCCATTTACCCGCTCTCTCTCCATAGCCCTTAATTCCTCGAGAAATCAAGAATTTATCAACTTCTGTCTTAAAGACACTCAATGTCCCGGCCTCCACCGCCCTCTACTGTACCCCAGTGTTATACAGTGTCAGACCCGTCCCCACCAGTACTGTACCCCAGTGTTACACAGTGACAGACCCGACCCACCAGTACTGTACCCCAGTGTTATACAGTGTCAGACCCGTCCCCACCAGCACTGTATCCCAGTGTTATACAGTGACAGACCCATCCCCACCAGTACTGTACCCCAGTGTTATACAGTGACAGACCCCGTCCCCACCAGTACTGTACCCCAGTGTTATACAGTGACAGACCCGTCCCCACCAGTACTGTACCCCAGTGTTATACAGTGACAGATCCGTCCCCACCAGTACTGTACCCCAGTGTTATAGTGACAGACCCGTCCCCACCAGTACTGTACCCCAGTGTTGTACAGTGAGACCCGTCCCCACCAGTACTATACCCCAGTGTTATACAGTGACAGACCGTCCCCACCAGTACTGTACCCCAGTGTTATACAGCGACAGACCAGTCCCACCAGTACTCTACCCCAGTGTTATACATGTACAGACCAGTCCCACCAGTACTGTACCCCAGTGTTATACAGTGACAGATCCGTCCCCACCAGTACTGTACCCCAGTGTTATAGTGACAGACCCGTCCCCACCAGTACTGTACCCCAGTGTTGTACAGTGACAGACCCATCCCCACCAGTACTCTACCCCAGTGTTATAGCGACAGAACCATCCCATTAATATTTGACTTTGCGTACCCTGCCCCTTACCTGCCGAATTCCCATCCTCCTCGGAGCTGATGTGTCCGTCGCTGCCTCCACTGGACGGTGCCCGAGAGCCGGGGGAAACTTTACGATGTTGGCGTCTCTGGAGTCGTGGACTTGAGCTCGGGGCTCCTCCGATGCCCCAAATCAGGTTTAACCTGTGCCCTCTCCGCAGGCCACACGGTCCGTGTTGATCGGGGAGTGAAGAGGTGGAATCAATGTCTGCATTTTCCCCCTGGTTAATGTCGTCCTGTCCATTATCGCCCGAACTCTGGCCCGGGTCCCCCACCCTCTGGTCCGGGTCCCCCACCCTCTGGTCCGGGTCCCCCACCCTCTGGCCCGGGTCCCCCACCCTCTGGCCCGGGTCCCCCACCCTCTGGCCCGGGTCCCCCACCCTCTGGTCCGGGTCCCCCACCCTCTGGCCCGGGTCCCCCACCCTGTGGTCCGGGTCCCCCACCCTCTGGCCCGGGTCCCCCACCCTCTGGCCCGGGAGATTTTGTTTCAGTTTTTGGGGATCACAATTATATTTAGAGTCCCGGATCTGGGAGTGAAAACTCTGGTCATCTGGTGGCTGCAGTGTCCCAGGAGTGACCCCTGTCCCGGGATGGTCTGGGGTCCCGGGAGTGACCCCTGACCCGTCAGTGACCTCTGACCAGGGGTGGTCTGGGGTCCCCAAAGGGGCCACTGTCCCGGGATGTTCCTGTGTACATGAAGGGTCTGGAGTCCTGGGAGTGACCCCTGACCCGGGATGGTCCGGAGCCCTGGGAGTGACCCCTGACGCGGGATGGTCTGGGATCCCGGGAGTGACCCCTGACCCGGTATGGTCTGGGATCCCGGGAGTGACCCCTGACCCGGTATGGTCTGGGATCCCGGGAGTGACCCCTGACCCGGGATGGTCTGGGATCCCGGGAGTAACCCCTGACCCGGGAGTGACCCCTGACCCGGGATGGTCTGGGATCCCGGGAGTGACCCCTGACCCGGGAGTGACCCCTGACCCGGGATGGTCTGGGATCCCGGGAGTGACCCCTGACCCGGCAGTGACCCGCTCCAGGGCGGTTTGAAGGAAGGTGAGCCGGAGCTTCTCCCGGTCGAGCAGCTGCTGGGCGGCGCGGACTTTCTCCCGGCTCCGCTCCAACTCGCTGCGCAGCTCCGGCACCGACTCGGGCTCCAGCCGCGGGACCTCGGCCCCCGGGAACTCCCGGCGCCAAACCCGCGCAAACTCCCGCCCGCCCCACATCCCCGCCCGGCGGCAACTACACGGCAGCTTCCGGCTGGGCCCCGCCCCCAGGGCCCGGCCCCGCCCCCAAGGCCCGGCCCCGCCCACAGCCCCGTCTCCAGGGCCCGCCCCCAGGGCCCGGTCCCGCCCCCAAGGCCCGGCCCCGCCCACAGCCCCGTCTCCAGGGCCCGGCCCCGCCCACAGCCCCGTCTCCAGGGCCCAGCCCCGTCTCCAGGGCCCGGCCCCGCCCACAGCCCCGTCTCCAGGGCCCGGCCCCGCCCACAGCCCCGTCTCCAGGGCCCGGCCCCGCTCACAGCCCCGTCTCCAGGGCCCGCCCCCAGGGCCCGGTCCCGCCCACAGCCCCGTCTCCAGGGCCCGGCCCCGCCCACAGCCCCGTCTCCAGGGCCCGGCCCCGCCCCCAGCCCCGTCTCCAGGGCCCGGCCCCGTCTCCAGGGCCCGCCCCCAGGGCCCGGTCCCGCCCACAGCCCCGTCTCCAGGGCCCGCCCCCAGGGCCCGGTCCCGCCCCCAAGGCCCTGCCCCGCCCCCAAGGCCCGGCCCCGCCCACAGCCCCGTCTCCAGGGCCCGCCCCCAGGGCCCGGTCCCGCCCCCAAGGCCCGGCCCCGCCCACAGCCCCGTCTCCAGGGCCCGGCCCCGCCCACAGCCCCGTCTCCAGGGCCCAGCCCCGTCTCCAGGGCCCGGCCCCGCCCACAGCCCCGTCTCCAGGGCCCGGCCCCGCTCACAGCCCCGTCTCCAGGGCCCGGCCCCGTCTCCAGGGCCCGGCCCCGCCCACAGCCCCGTCTCCAGGGCCCGGCCCCGCCCACAGCCCCGTCTCCAGGGCCCGGCCCCGCCCACAGCCCCGTCTCCAGGGCCCAGCCCCGCCCCCTGGGCCCGGCCCCGCCCCGCCCCCAGGGCCCGGCCCCGCCCCCTGGGCCCGGCCCCGCCCCCAGGGCCCGGTCCCGCCCCCAAGGCCCTGCCCCGCCTCCAGGGCCCGGCCCCGTCTCCAGGGCCCGGCCCCGCCCCCAGGGCCCGCTCCCGCCCCCAAGGCCCTGCCCCGCCCCCAGCCCCGTCTCCAGGGCCCGGCCCCGCCCCCAGCCCCGTCTCCAGGGCCCGGCCCCGCCCCCAGCCCCGTCTCCAGGGCCCGGCCCCGCCCACAGCCCCGTCTCCAGGGCCCGGCCCCGCCCACAGCCCCGTCTCCAGGGCCCGGCCCCGCCCACAGCCCCGTCTCCAGGGCCCGGCCCCGCCCACAGCCCCGCCCCCAGGGCCCGGCCCCGCCCCCTGGGCCCCACCCCGCCCCCAGGACCCGGACCCGCCCCCAGGGCCCGGCCCCGCCCCCTGGGCCCCACCCCACCCCCAGGGCCCGGTCCCGCCCCCAGCCCCGTCTCCAGGGCCCGGGCCCGCCCACAGCCCCGTCTCCAGGGCCCGGCCCCGCCCACAGCCCCGTCTCCAGGGCCCGGCCCCGCCCCCCGGTCCCGCCCCCCCAGCCCCGCCCCCAGGGCCCGGGCCCGCCCCCAGGGCCCGGCCCCGCCCACAGCCCCGTCTCCAGGGCCCGGCCCCGCCCCCCCAGCCCCGCCCCCAGGGCCCGGGCCCGCCCCCAGGGCCCGGCCCCGCCCACAGCCTGTGAGAGGCCCCTGCTGGCAGTTTTCTGGGCCATTACCGGACTGAACCCCATCACCATTGTGACCGAGCACCCCCCCCACCCAACCTTCACTGGACGGACGACTTAAAGACGGTACCGTCAGCGAAATCGGCGCTGCTAGGTGGACCCTCTACAGGGACGGGACATCACAGTCAAACGGACCAAGACTCACACACTCAGCGGACAATCGACAGAACCCCGGAACCCCCACGAGTGTGAATCATCTCGCCCCACCGTAATACAGGCCCCTTTATAGCCAGAACACCCCCCAGAAAACTAGCCACTCCATCTCAGAGCCCCCCTCACCCGGACACGTGTGACCCCATCAGGATCTATGTGGATGGATCTTCCACAGTCCTGGATGGGCAACGCATAACAGGTTGTGGGATTTATGTGGAGGACGCGCAGGGACGTGCCCTCGAGGAAATCGCATTAAAATTACCCGGACACTTAGACGCGCAGGCAGCTGAGCTTGCGGCCATCGCTTACATGGAAATACACTGACCACACAAGACGGTGTGGTGCTAAAGGACACCCTTTATGTAGTTCCTCAGCAGGATAGGAACCAAATAATCTGTTTATTCCATGATGGTCATGGACACCAGGGAATCGAACCCACCGCAGCCCACCTCAAACAGCTTTGTTGGTGGCCAAATCTCAAGGAGGATGTATCCCATTACATTGAGAATTGCCTCATCTGCGCTCAGAACAACCCAGATAGATATGCCAAAAAGGCCCAACTCAGCCACACCCGACCCGTTAACGGCCCCTGGACTAACCTCCAGATTGATTTTATAGGTCCATTGCCCCCTTGCAGGAATGGCTATAAGTATGTTCTGGTGGTCATAGACACTTTTACAAAGTGGGTGGAAGCATTTCCAGCCCGCACCAACACCGCGAAAACCACAGCCAAGATCCTAACCCACCACATTTTTACAAGATGGGGACTCCCCGCAGAATTGCGTTTTTCTGTAAATAAAAGATGTACAAAACTTTCCATAAACAATAAAATGTATGATCCTGAGCTTGACTGCCAAGCCAGGAAAGAGTATATCGAATGTTATGATTGTTGTTGTATGTTTTAGGAAGATAGGATAATGCAATGTTTGGTGAGTATAGTGTATTTAGGTAAAATTAGAGGTTCCAAGTTTTTTTGTTTGTAGATACATGCCCCTGCCTGACATAGCGCCCTTAGAATTGTTTAGGTAAAAAATGTTTGTGCATAGCTAGGGTCAGAGTAGTGGCCATGTAGGAGGTGTCTCTTCCCCCCCCCCCGCCCCGGGTCAGGGAACGGAACGGACAAAATTTATGTGATCCTTCACGCTCCGCGTTAGGATCACAAGGAGGGTATGTAGCCACCTAAAATGGCTGATTCCCAATTAATTTGGCCAAAACCCGATGTAAAATGGCTAACCGAAAAGGCTGATGGGAAAAGCAGCCAACAGGGCACAAACGGATAGCTGCAGACAGAATAACGTATTCGGCTCTGGGGAAGTCGGCCCAGATCGATACCTGCGACCATTAGCCGCACATCAACCCAGACATCTGCAGTTCAATCGGCTATCCCTGGGAACAATTGCAACAAATTAGCAATTGAATGCCGGGCCAGACCTCTCGGCACCAGCAGCGGCCGAGACAAAGAAAGGTGAACGACCACCCCCCGATCAAGGAATCGCCCCATTATTGGAGCATATCGAACCCAGTGATTGGGACCAAGTCCAATCACTTGGGACCAGGGTCACGGTCCGCCCCGAGAGGCGGGAAGCCCCCAGGAACTATAAAGATAGGGGCCAAGTTCAGATCGACCCTTCTCTCCCTTCTTCTCCTGCTCGCAACCTTCGCAAGAACCATCGACAAGAAACCGTAAGTTTGACTCCAGCGATCGCTACCCGATAGAGACTCCTAGCCATCGACCTGTATCAGCCTTTGAATCCCGCAGGCCAGACCCAATTCGATAAGCCATTCGTTTCCCTGACCTGGTGGGCCATTCCCAAAGTTAAGTATTGGCCTGTAGTGGTAGGTAGTAGTCTAGAAAGTAGGATTATTGTATAAGTATTTATTACTGTATATAATAAATGACCGTTGATTTTACTCTTACTAAGCAGTGTGCTGTCTTATTAATCATAACTAGAGTTTGAACCACGTGGCGGTATCAGAAAGATACCTGGCGACTCGTGAGCAATGGTGACAGAATTAGAGCTAATAAAACTAAGGCTAATAAGAGCAACAGAGGAAAGGGAAAAAGACAGACTTTGAACTTCAAAACTGGCTATGAAAAGTGAACATCAGTTAAAATTGGCATAGGTAAAGAGAAACATACAGTCTGAGGATAGTGATGATGATAGTGAGAAAGAGCAGGAGCTTCGTAGTCGTAGGCTTGGTGGGGATCTATTTCAATATGTCCAAGCATTGCCAAGCTTTGATGAGAAGGATGTAGAAGCCTTTTTCGTTTCATTTGAGAAGGTGGCTAAACAAATGAAATGGCCACAGGACATGTACGTATTACTGATTCAAATAAAGTTGGTAGTTAGAGCTAGTAAAGAGTTTGCATCACTATTAGAAGAGGTATCTGGGACGTACGAGGAGGTGAAAAAATCTATCTTAGGTGCATATGAACTAGTGCCTGAAGCCGACACAAAGATTTAGAAATTTAAGGAAAGAACCGAGTCAAACATACTTAGAGTTTGAAAGGATCAGAGTAATTTTGATAGGTTGATAAGAGTTTTGAAAAAATATCAAACGTATGAAACTCTCAGAGAAATTATAATTTTGGAGGAGTTTAAAAATTCAATTCCTGATGCAGTGAGAACTCATGTGGATGGGCAGAGGGTTAAAACTGCGAGATTAGCAGCAGAAATGGCAGATGATTATGAATTAGTTCATAAATCAAAGTTTGGTTTCCAACATCAGTTTAAGCCTGTGAGGGATAGAAACTGGGAACAGGAGAAATACTCACGTGGTAGAGGTAAAGGTGATCTGATGGGAGATAATAAGGAGACTGTACCTCAGATTAAAAAATAAATCCAGGAGGGTGGAAGAGACATGAAAAGTTTCAAATGTTTTCACTGTAATAAACTAGGCCATGTAAAGTCACAGTGTTGGTGGTTGAAGAAAAGCACTGGGAAGGCTGATGTGGTAAAACAGGATAAGACAGTAGGGTTTGTTAAAGTGGTAAAGGAAAGCCCAAGTGAAGCGAAGGAGGTGCAAAATAATGTACAGCCTGATCAAGAGGTGATTGATAAGAAGGTGCCAGATCTCTTTAAATAATTTACTTGTGTGGGTAAAGTTTACTCATGTGTTTCAGGAGGAGCAGGTAAAGAAGTCAAAATTTTAAGAGATACGGGAGCTAGTCAATCTTTAATGGTAAGAGATGAGGAGTTATGTAGTTTGGGAGGAATATTGCCAGAAAAGGTGGTGATATGTGGAATTCAGGGTGAGAGTAGTAGCGTTCCATTATATAAGGTAAGGTTGGAAAGTCCAGTGAAGAGTGGTGAAGTGGTAGTAGTAGTAACAGAAAAACTATCTTGTCCAGGAATACAGTTTATTTTGGGTAATGATATAGCTGGATCGCAGGTGGCAGTGATGCCTACTGTGATTGATAAGCCAGTGGAAAATCAGACAACTGAATTGTTGAAGGACGAATATCCTGGGATTTTTCCGGATTGTGTAGTAACAAGGTCGCAAAGTCACAGGTTAAGACAAGAGGAGAAAACAAAGAGTGAAGATGAAGTTCAAGTTCAATTATCAGAAACGATTTTTGATCAGATGGTTGGAAAAGAACAAGAACAGATGGAGGATGAGGCGGATATTTTTAGTTCAGGAAAATTGGCAGAGAGACATAGAAATAAAACGGATGTATCAGAAAGCAGTCACAGAAGAGGAATCTGTGTGTATACCAGAATGTTACCTTAAAAATGGTGTCTTAGGGCAGCACGGTGGCACAGTGGGTTAGCCCTGATGCCTCACGGTGCCGAGGTCCCAGGTTCGATCCCGGCTCTGGATCACTATCCGTGTGGAGTTTGCACATTCTCCCCGTGTTTGCCCCCACAACCGAAAGATGTCCAGGGTAGGTGGATTGGCCACATTAAATTGCCCTTTAATTGGAAAAATGAATTGGGCACTCGAAATTTTTTTTTTTAAATGGTGTCTTAATGAGGAAAATGGAGACCTGTATATATGCAGGCGGATGAAAAGTGAGCAGAGGTTCAAGTAGTATTGCCGGTAGGGAATAGAAAGGAGGTGTTGCGAGTTGCACATGAGGTACCAGTGGGAGGTCATTTGGGAATAAGGAAAACTCAAGCTAAAATCCAAAAACATTTTTATTGGCCTGGACTACATAAAGATGTAGTTAAATTTTGTCAATCATGTCACACATGTCAAGTGATAGGGAAACCTCAAGCAGTGATAAAACCAGCGCCCTTAATGCCCATTCCTGCATTTGAGGAACCTTTTGCAAGGGTCTTAATTGCCTGTGTAGGACCGCTTCCTAAAACAAAAAGTGGGAATCAATATCTTTTGACGATAATGGATGTTGGCAGCACAAGTTGAGAGCAATGGGCTTCACAGCGCCAGGGTACTGGGTTCGATTCCCCGCTAAGTCACTGCCTGTGCGGAGTCTGCACCTTCTCCCTGTCTGCGTGGGTTTCCTCCAACAGTCCAAAGACGTGCAGGTTAGGTGGATTGGCCATGATAAATTGCCCTTAGCGTCCAAAAATGTTAGATGGGGTTATTGGGTTACGGGGATTGGGTGGAAGTGAAGGCTCAAGTGGGTCGGTGCAGACTCGATGGGCTGAATGGCCTCCTTCTCCACTGTATGTTCTATGGTGTGTCTACTAGGTTTCCAGAGTCCATTCTAGTACGCAATATTAGTGAAAAAGATTGTGGAGAAGTTACTTAAATTTTTTACTAGATATGGACTAACATAGAAATAGGATCGGAAGATCAAATTTTACCTTGAAGTTATTCATACAGCTCTCCGCCCGCACCTGACCATACAGCTCTCCCGCTCCTGACCATACAGCTCTCCCGCTCCTGACCATACAGCTCTCCCGCTCCTGACCATACAGCTCTCCCGCTCCTGACCATACAGCTCTCCCGCTCCTGACCATACAGCTCTCCCGCTCCTGACCATACAGCTCTCTGCCCGCTCCTGACCATACAGCTCACCTTCGCCTGTCTCTCCTGCTGCTGAGCTTTTTTTTAAGGGGAGGCATCTACAGGCCGGCCATCGCAGGCTTGGACAGAATGTGGGGTTTTGGTCGATTGCCCCTCTACCAAAAACCTGAGTGCAAAATGAACTGTCATTAGATTCTGGATAAAACACTGAGCGGCAGTGCTCCCTGCTGGAGGAGAGCGGCACTGCTACCTGCTGGAGAGCGGCAGTGCTACCTGCTGGAGGAGAGCGGCAGTGCTACCTGCTGGAGGAGAGCGGCAGTGCTACCTGCTGGAGGAGAGCGGCAGTGCTACCTGCTGGAGGAGAGCAGCAGTGCTACCTGCTGGAGAAGAGCTGCATTGCTACCTGGAGAAGAGCTGCACTGCTACCTACTGGAGAAGAGCGGCAGTGCTCTCTGCTGGAGGAGAGCTGCAGCACTATCTGCTGGAAGAGAGGTGCAGTGCTACCTGCTGGAGAAGAGCGGCAGTGCTCTCTGCTGGAGGAGAGCGGCAGTGCTCCCTGCTGGAGGAGAGCGGCAGTGCTCCCTACTGGAGGAGAGCGGCAGTGTTCCCTGTTGGAGGAGAGCGACAGTGCTCCCTGCTGGAGGAGAGCGGCAGCGCTACCTGCTGGAGGAGAGCGGCAGCGCTACCTGCTGGAGGAGAGCAGAACCTGCTGCTCTTATTCTTCAGCCAACCAAAAAATATCCTAAACCCCTTAATGAAAAAACAAAAGTTTAAAAAAGATAAAAATTTAGAGTACCCAATTTTTGTTTCCAATTAAGGGGCAATTTAGCGCGGCCAATCCACCTACCCTGCACATCTTTAAGTTGTGGGGGTGAAACCCACGCAGACACGGGGAGAATGTGCAAACTCCGCACGGACAGTGACCCAGAGCCGGGATCGAATCTGGGACCTCAGCGCCGTGAGGCAGCTGTGCTAACCACTGTGCCACCGTGCTGGCCCAAGAAAAAACAAAAGTTGTACTTTACACAAACACAGGAATTAGGAGCATGATGTGAAGGTGCCGGCGTTGGACTGGGGTGGGCACAGTAAGAAGTCTTACAACACCAGGTTAAAGTCCAACAGGTTTGTTTCAAATCACTAGCTTTCGGAGCGCTGCTCCTTCCTCACGTGAATGAAGAGGTGGGTCCCAGAAACATAGATATAGACAAAGTCAATGATGCAAGACGACACTTTGAATACGAGTCTTTGCAGGGAATTAAGTCTTTACAGGTCCAAACGGAGCAACTGGAGAGAGGGATAATCCCAGGTTAAAGAGGTGTGAATTGTCTGAAGCCAGGACACTTACAGTGAGTGATCCTCACCCTGCTGAATAAACAGTGACTCTGTACAGTTACAGTGAGTGATCCTCACGCTGTATAAACAGTAACTCTGTACAGTTACACAGTGAATGATCCTCACCCTGAATAAACAGCGACTCTGTAGTTACAGTGAGTGATCCTCACCCTGAATAAACAGTGACTCTGTACAGTTACACAGTGAGTGATCCTCACCCTGCTGAATAAACAGTGACTCTGTACAGTTACAGTGAGTGATCCTCACGCTGTATAAACAGTGACTCTGTACAGTTACACAGTGAGTGATCCTCACCCTGCTGAATAAACAGTGACTCTGTACAGTTACAGTGAGTGATCCTCACGCTGTATAAACAGTAACTCTGTACAGTTACACAGTGAATGATCCTCACCCTGAATAAACAGCGACTCTGTACAGTTACACAGTGAGTGATCCTCATCCTGCTGAATAAACAGTGACTCTGTACAATTACACAGTGAGTGACCCTCACCCTGAATAAACAGTGACTCTGTACAGTTACACAGCGAGTGATCCTCACCCTGAATAAACAGTGACTCTGTACAGTTACACAGCGAGTGATCCTCACCCTGAATAAACAGTGACTCTGTACAGTTACACAGTGAGTGATCCTCACCCTGAATAAACAGTGACTCTGTACAGTTACACAGTGAGTGATCCTCACCCTGCTGAATAAACAGTGACTCTGTACAATTACACAGTGAGTGACCCTCACCCTGAATAAACAGTGACTCTGTACAGTTACACAGCGAGTGATCCTCACCCTGAATAAACAGTGACTCTGTACAGTTACACAGCGAGTGATCCTCACCCTGAATAAACAGTGACTCTGTACAGTTACACAGTGAGTGATCCTCACCCTGAATAAACAGTGACTCTGTACAGTTACACAGCGAGTGATCCTCACCCTGAATAAAGTGACTCTGTACAGTTACACAGTGAGTGATCCTCACCCTGAATAAACAGTGACTCTGTACAGTTACACAGTGAGTGATCCTCACCCTGAATAAACAGTGACTCTGTACAGTTACACAGTGAGGGATCATCAGTGAATAAACAGTGACTTTGTAGTTACACAGTGAGTGATCCTCATCCTGCTGAATAAACAGTGACTCTGTTCAGTTACATAGTGAGTGACCCTCACCCTGAATAAACAGTGACTCTGTACAGTTACACAGCGAGTGATCCTCACCCTGAATAAACAGTGACTCTGTACAGTTACACAGCGAGTGATCCTCACCCTGAATAAACAGTGACTCTGTACAGTTACACAGTGAGTGATCCTCACCCTGAATAAACAGTGACTCTGTACAGTTACACAGTGAGTGATCCTCACCCTGCTGAATAAACAGTGACTCTGTACAATTACACAGTGAGTGACCCTCACCCTGAATAAACAGTGACTCTGTACAGTTACACAGCGAGTGATCCTCACCCTGAATAAACAGTGACTCTGTACAGTTACACAGCGAGTGATCCTCACCCTGAATAAACAGTGACTCTGTACAGTTACACAGTGAGTGACCCTCACCCTGAATAAACAGTGACTTTGTACAGTTACAGTGAGTGATCCTCACCCTGAATAAACAGTGACTCTGTAGTTACACAGTGAGTGATCCTCACCCTGAATAAACAGTGACTCTACAGTTACACAGTGAGTGATCCTCACCCTGAATAAAGTGACTCTGTACAGTTACACAGTGAGTGACCCTCACCCTGAATAAACAGTGACTCTGTACAGTTACACAGTGAGTGACGCTCACCCTGAATAAACAGTGACTCTGTAGTTAGTGAGTGATCCTCACCCTGAATAAACAGTGACTCTGTACAGTTACACAGCGAGTGATCCTCACCCTGAATAAACAGTGACTCTGTACAGTTACACAGTGAGTGATCCTCACCCTGAATAAACAGTGACTCTGTACAGTTACACAGTGAGTGATCCTCACCCTGAATAAACAGTGACTCTGTACAGTTACACAGTGAGGGATCATCAGTGAATAAACAGTGACTTTGTAGTTACACAGTGAGTGATCCTCATCCTGCTGAATAAACAGTGACTCTGTTCAGTTACATAGTGAGTGACCCTCACCCTGAATAAACAGTGACTCTGTACAGTTACACAGCGAGTGATCCTCACCCTGAATAAACAGTGACTCTGTACAGTTACACAGCGAGTGATCCTCACCCTGAATAAACAGTGACTCTGTACAGTTACACAGTGAGTGATCCTCACCCTGAATAAACAGTGACTCTGTACAGTTACACAGTGAGTGATCCTCACCCTGCTGAATAAACAGTGACTCTGTACAATTACACAGTGAGTGACCCTCACCCTGAATAAACAGTGACTCTGTACAGTTACACAGCGAGTGATCCTCACCCTGAATAAACAGTGACTCTGTACAGTTACACAGCGAGTGATCCTCACCCTGAATAAACAGTGACTCTGTACAGTTACACAGTGAGTGACCCTCACCCTGAATAAACAGTGACTTTGTACAGTTACAGTGAGTGATCCTCACCCTGAATAAACAGTGACTCTGTAGTTACACAGTGAGTGATCCTCACCCTGAATAAACAGTGACTCTACAGTTACACAGTGAGTGATCCTCACCCTGAATAAAGTGACTCTGTACAGTTACACAGTGAGTGACCCTCACCCTGAATAAACAGTGACTCTGTACAGTTACACAGTGAGTGACGCTCACCCTGAATAAACAGTGACTCTGTAGTTAGTGAGTGATCCTCACCCTGAATAAACAGTGACTCTGTACAGTTACACAGTGAGTGATCCTCACCCTGCTGAATAAACAGTGACTCTGTACAGTTACACAGTGAGTGATCCTCACCCTGAATAAACAGTGACTCTGTACAGTTACACAGTGAGTGATCCTCACCCTGAATAAACAGTGACTCTGTACAGTTACACAGTGAGTGATCCTCACCCTGCTGAATAAACAGTGACTCTGTACAGTTACACAGTGAGTGATCCTCACCCTGAATAAACAGTGACTCTGTACAGTTACACAGTGAGTGATCCTCACCCTGAATAAACAGTGACTCTGTACAGTTACACAGTGAGTGATCCTCACCCTGCTGAATAAACAGTGTCTCTGTACAGTTACACAGTGAGTGACCCTCACCCTGCTGAATAAACAGTGACTCAGGAGTTACACAGTATATTTTATTAAACTCCATTCTGTTGATAACTTATTTACAATATCGGACAGACCAACAACAGATCAAAATCTAAACACTTTTCCCTGTGCTTGAAGTCCTTCATCCATCCTGTCCCCTTGTTTCAATGTCTGTGCCAGTTTGCACAACGTTGTGTGGTATGTGATGGGGGGACATGGCTGCAGGCTCATTCTGTTTGTTCACACCAACAGCCCTTGTGCTGACTGTAGACGAGCCCACTGAAGCCGAGTGTCTGTGGAGGCTGATGTAATAGCGTCTCGCTCCTTCCACTTTGCAGCAAGGCCTCTCTGAATTCACATCATCGTAAGTAGTAATCTATGACAGCAGAAAAGGCAGCAAACCCTCCACATCCAATGGCTCCGGCCTTTAGACCGGCTGCGGAGGAGGAGAAAGGAGCAGTTTAGAAACATCGCCACAAACGCTGGCGTTCTAAACCCAGGCACTCGAGGGAGATTCTGTCACTCACCACGGAAACCGATTGCCCCTCCTGTGACACAGCCGCTGAGTACACTGTTCTTCCAATCAGATTTGCCACGGTACTGTCAAAATGTCAAAGAACAAGGTGATGTGAATTTAAACTCCAGCCATGCCTCTTAACATCGCTCCTCATCAGAAAGAGTTCCACACACAACAGGCAATTTGGTTTGGCCTACGTTGGTCTTTAACCTCCTAATATTCCTAATCAACAGTCACAGAGTGACTGCAGCATGGAGGGGGCAATTCAGCCCATCCAAGCCATCCTGGCTCTCTGCAGAGGAGTCCTATCAGTCTCACCTCTCTGTCCTGGCCCTGTAATCCTGCAGCTTTATTTCCCTCAACCCTCTCCAGTTTCCCATTGAAATCACTGTTTCTGCATCCAGCCCCTCAAAGACGGAGTTCCAGGTCATTCCCACTCGCTGTGCTAAAAAGGTCCTCATATTTCCTGTATCTCCAGCCCACAACCTTCAATCTGTGTCCCCCCAGTGCCTGTACCACTGGCTGATGGGAAGATTGGTTTGGTCTACCTGATCTAAAGCTGTCATAATCTTGCACACTTTTCTGAAATCTCCGTGCAGCAAAGGAGATTGAGAGAGAACGCAGCCCCCAGCTTCTGCAACCTCATCTTGGAGTTAATATTCCACACGTGGAACCATTCTGGTAAATATACTGTGCAACCTCTCAAAGAGCCTCCCCCAATGTCTGGTGACAACTAGACCCAAGCTGTCCCCAACCAGAGCTTTATAAAGCTTCACAATAACGTCCCCGCTATCATACTCAATGCCTTTATTTACAAAGCCCAAGATCCCATTTGCTTTGCTCACCTGTTTCCTGTCACCTTCAGAGATTGATGAACATTCACCTCTGGCTCGCGCTGTCCCTCAACCCCTTGAGAACTTTGTCATTACATCCATCTTACCTCCCCTGACCCTCCTGACAAAATACACCCACCAGGTCATACTTCTGTCTGTTAAATTGAACCTGTCACTTGTCGGAACGTCCGCTGGTTTATCCGGGTCGTGTCGGAACGCTGGTTTATCCGGGTCTTGTCGGAACGCTGGTTTATCCGGGTCGTGTCGGAACGCTGGTTTATCCGGGTCGTGTCGGAACGCTGGTTTATCCGGGTCGTGTCGGAACGCTGGTTTATCCGGGTCGTGTCGGAACGCTGGTTTATCCGAGTCGTGTCGGAACGCTGGTTTATCCGGGTCGTGTCGGAACGCTGGTTTATCCGAGTCGTGTCGGAACGCTGGTTTATCCGGGTCGTGTCGGAACGCTGGTTTATCCGGGTCGTGTCGGAACGCTGGTTTATCCGGGTCGTGTCGGTACGCTGGTTTATCCGAGTCGTGTCGGAACGCTGGTTTATCCGGGTCGTGTCGGAACGCTGGTTTATCCGAGTCGTGTCGGAACGCTGGTTTATCCGGGTCGTGTCGGAACGCTGGTTTATCCGGGTTGTGTCGGTACGCTGGTTTATCCGGGTCGTGTCGGAACGCTGGTTTATCCGGGTCGTGTCGGAACGCTGGTTTATCCGGGTCGTGTCGGAACGCTGGTTTATCCGGGTCGTGTCGGTACGCTGGTTTATCCGAGTCGTGTCGGAACGCTGGTTTATCCGAGTCGTGTCGGAACGCTGGTTTATCCGGGTCTTGTCGGAACGCTGGTTTATCCGAGTCGTGTCGGAACGCTGGTTTATCCGGGTCGTGTCGGAACGCTGGTTTATCCGAGTCATGTCGGAACGCTGGTTTATCCGAGTCGTGTCGGAACGCTGGTTTATCCGGGTCGTGTCGAAACACTGGTTTATCCGGGTCGTGTCGGAACGCTGGTTTATCCGAGTCGTGTCGGAACGCTGATGTATCCGGGTCTTGTCGGAACGCTGATGTATCCGGGTCTTGTCGGAACGCTGATGTATCCGGGTCTTGTCGGAACGCTGGTTTATCCGGGTCGTGTCGGAACGCTGATGTATCCGGGTCTTGTCGGAACGCTGGTTTATCCGAGTCGTGTCGGAACGCTGGTTTATCCGAGTCGTGTCGGAACGCTGGTTTATCCGGGTCGTGTCGGAACGCTGGTTTATCCGGGTCGTGTTGGAACGCTGGTTTAAATGAGTCGTGTCGGAACGCTGGTTTATCCGGGTCGTGTCGGAACGCTGGTTTTTCCGGGTCGTGTTGGAACGCTGGTTTATCCGAGTCGTGTCGGAACGCTGGTTTATCCGGGTCTTGTCGGAACGTCCGCTGGTTTATCCGTGTCTTGTCGGAACGCTGGTTTATCCGGGTCTTGTCGAATGCTGGTTTATCCGGGTCTTGTCGAAACGTCCGCTGGTTTATCCGGGTCTTGTCGGAATGCTGGTTTATCCGGGTCGTGTCGGAACGTCC
The DNA here is from genome assembly GCF_047496885.1 of Scyliorhinus torazame. NCBI lineage: Eukaryota > Metazoa > Chordata > Chondrichthyes > Carcharhiniformes > Scyliorhinidae > Scyliorhinus > Scyliorhinus torazame. The sequence goes on from NC_092718.1 coordinate 227,526,428, forward strand.
GCTGGTTTATCCGGGTCGTGTCGGAACGCTGGTTTATCCGGGTCTTGTCGGAACGCTGATGTTTCCGGGTCTTGTCGGAACGCTGATGTATCCGAGTCGTGTCGGAACGCTGGTTTATCCGAGTCGTGTCGGAACGCTGATGTATCCGGGTCGTGTCGGAACGCTGGTTTATCCGGGTCTTGTCGGAACGCTGATGTATCCGGGTCTTGTCGGAACGCTGATGTATCCGAGTCGTGTCGGAACGCTGGTTTATCCGAGTCGTGTCGGAACGCTGATGTATCCGGGTCTTGTCGGAACGCTGATGTATCCGGGTCTTGTCGGAACGCTGATGTATCTGGGTCTTGTCGGAACGCTGGTTTATCCGGGTCTTGTCGGAACGCTGGTTTATCCGGGTCTTGTCGGAACGTCCGCTGGTTTATCCGTGTCTTGTCGGAACGCTGGTTTATCCGGGTCTTGTCGAATGCTTGTTTATCCGGGTCTTGTCGAAACGTCCGCTGGTTTATCCGGGTCTTGTCGGAATGCTGGTTTATCCGGGTCGTGTCGGAACGTCCGCTGGTTTATCCGGGTCGTGTCGGAACGCTGGTTTATCCGGGTCTTGTCGGAACGCTGATGTTTCCGGGTCTTGTCGGAACGCTGATGTATCCGAGTCGTGTCGGAACGCTGGTTTATCAGAGTCGTGTCGGAACGCTGATGTATCCGGGTCGTGTCGGAACGCTGGTTTATCCGGGTCTTGTCGGAACGCTGATGTATCCGGGTCTTGTCGGAACGCTGATGTATCCGAGTCGTGTCGGAACGCTGGTTTATCCGAGTCGTGTCGGAACGCTGATGTATCCGGGTCTTGTCGGAACGCTGATGTATCCGGGTCTTGTCGGAACGCTGATGTATCCGGGTCTTGTCGGAACGCTGGTTTATCCGGGTCTTGTCGGAACGCTGGTTTATCCGAGTCGTGTCAGAACACTGGTTTATCCGGGTCGTGTCGGAATGCCGGTTTATCCGGGTCGTGTCGGAACGCTGGTTTATCCGAGTCGTGTCGGAACGCTGGTTTATCCGGGTCGTGTCGGAACGCTGGTTTATCCGAGTCGTGTCGGAACGCTGGTTTATCCGAGTCGTGTCGGAACGCTGGTTTATCCGAGTCGTGTCGGAACGCTTGTTTATCCGGGTCGTGTCGGAACGCTGGTTTATCCGGGTCGTGTCGGAACGCTGATTTATCCGAGTCGTGTCGGAACGCTGGTTTATCCGGGTCGTGTCGGAACGCTGGTTTATCCGGGTCGTGTCGGAACGCTGGTTTATCCGGGTCTTGTCGGAACGCTGGTTTATCCGGGTCGTGTCGGAACGCTGGTTTATCCGGGTCGTGTCGGAACGCTGGTTTATCCGAGTCGTGTCGGAACGCTGGTTTATCCGAGTCGTGTCGGAACGCTGGTTTATCCGAGTCGTGTCGGAACGCTGGTTTATCCGGGTCTTGTCGGAACGCTGGTTTATCCGGGTCGTGTCGGAACGCTGATGTATCCGGGTCTTGTCGGAACGCTGGTTTATCCGAGTCGTGTCGGAATGCTGGTTTATCCGAGACGTGTCGGAACGCTGGTTTATCCGAGTCGTGTCGGAACGCTGGTTTATCCGAGTCGTGTCGGAACGCTGGTTTATCCGGGTCGTGTCGGAACGCTGGTTTTTCCGGGTCGTGTCGGAACGCTGGTTTATCCGGGTCTTGTCGAATGCTGGTTTATCCGGGTCTTGTCGAAACGTCCGCTGGTTTATCCGGGTCTTGTCGGAATGCTGGTTTATCCGGGTCGTGTCGGAACGTCCGCTGGTTTATCCGGGTCGTGTCGGAACGCTGGTTTATCCGGGTCTTGTCGGAACGCTGGTTTATCCGGGTCTTGTCGGAACGCTGATGTATCCGGGTCTTGTCGGAACGCTGATGTATCCGAGTCGTGTCGGAACGCTGATGTATCCGGGTCGTGTCGGAACGCTGGTTTATCCGGGTCTTGTCGGAACGCTGATGTATCCGGGTCTTGTCGGAACGCTGATGTATCCGAGTCGTGTCGGAACGCTGGTTTATCCGAGTCGTGTCGGAACGCTGATGTATCCGGGTCTTGTCGGAACGCTGATGTATCCGGGTCTTGTCGTAACGCTGGTTTATCCGGGTCTTGTCGGAACGCTGGTTTATCCGGGTCGTGTCGGAACGCTGGTTTATCCAAGTCGTGTCGGAACGCTGGTTTATCCGGGTCGTGTCGGAACGCTGGTTTATCCGAGTCGTGTCGGAACGCTGGTTTATCCGGGTCGTGTCGGAACGCTGGTTTTTCCGGGTCGTGTCGGAACGCTGGTTTATCCGGGTCTTGTCGAATGCTGGTTTATCCGGGTCTTGTCGAATGCTGGTTTATCCGGGTCTTGTCGAAACGTCCGCTGGTTTATCCGGGTCTTGTCAGAATGCTGGTTTATCCGGGTCGTGTCGGAACGTCCGCTGGTTTATCCGGGTCGTGTCGGAACGCTGGTTTATCCGGGTCTTGTCGGAACGCTGATGTATCCGGGTCTTGTCGGAACGCTGATGTATCCGAGTCGTGTCGGAACGCTGGTTTATCCGAGTCGTGTCGGAACGCTGATGTATCCGGGTCGTGTCGGAACGCTGGTTTATCCGGGTCTTGTCGGAACGCTGATGTATCCGGGTCTTGTCGGAACGCTGATGTATCCGAGTCGTGTCGGAACGCTGGTTTATCCGAGTCGTGTCGGAACGCTGATGTATCCAGGTCTTGTCGGAACGCTGATGTATCCGGGTCTTGTCGGAACGCTGGTTTATCCGGGTCTTGTCGGAACGCTGGTTTAGCCGGGTCGTGTCGGAACGCTGGTTTATCCAAGTCGTGTCGGAACGCTGGTTTATCCGAGACGTGTCGGAACGCTGCTTTATCCGAGTCGTGTCGGAACGCTGGTTTATCCGGGTCGTGTCGGAACGCTGGTTTATCCGGGTCTTGTCGGAAAGCTGATGTATCCGGGTCGTGTTGGAACGCTGGTTTATCCGAGTCGTGTCGGAACGCTGGTTTATCCGAGTCTTGTCGGAACGCTGATGTATCCGGGTCTTGTCGGAACGCTGGTTTATCCGAGTCTTGTCGGAACGCTGATGTATCCGGGTCTTGTCGGAACGCTGGTTTATCCGAGTCTTGTCGGAACGCTGATGTATCCGGGTCTTGTCGGAACGCTGGTTCATCTGGGTCTTGTTGCCGTCGATTGGAATCCCTTCACTTTTGCTGCTCCTCCAAGTTTTGAAGCATTGGCAAATTTTGAAATGTTACCCTGTATTCCAATATCCAAGTTGTTTTTATAAAGCAAAGTAAGCAGTGTCTCTGGTACTGACCCTCGGGGAATCCCACAATACCTTCCACTAGTCTGAAACATAACTGTCCACCATAATCCGCTGCTTCCTGGTTTCCTTAAACATTCATTTTAATCTCAGCTAGGGCCCCTCCTACTCCAGCCTTTTTGTTAACCAGCCTTTTATGTATTACCTTGTCAAACACTTTCTTCAAATCCATATAGACAGCATCCACCACATCCCCTTTATCAACCTTCTCTGTTCCATCATCACAAAGTTCAATTTGATTAATCAAGATCATTCTGCCTTTTACAAATGTGTGTTGGTCCCTCTTTAACTTACAAAAACCATTCTAAATACCTTGTACCTCTTCATCCACTGCCCAATCTAACCTTGAATACTGACACAGTTCCTGCCTCTAGCACTAATGCTGCAAATTCATTCCACAGTCTCACAACTCTCTGCTTGAAGGTGCTTCTCGTGTGCTGTTCCAAATCAATCACATTTAATCGTGTACGCCTGGCACATCGATCGCCAATCAATAACTGGAAACCACTTGCTAACCAGTTTCATCCTCTTATCATCTTAAACACTTGGCTCAGACTCCGTGAATGATCAAGTATCTAAAATAGCTTTTCCCCAATTCTATCTTTTCAAATCATCTATATTTGTTGCTTTATTAATCTTCGAAGCACCTTGGGATGTTGGTACGAGGTGCTGTGTAAATGTGAGTTGTGTTGCAATGTCACCTAACCAAGTGAATGGAAGGCACTTACCGATTCAATGATGCATTCTGTGCAGGAAAACATGGCACCCACAATAGCAAAGTTCTTTGCATACGACATTCCACGCTGACCCATGTCTTTCAGAACTTCCTTGGCAGTCGGGGTCCGCAAAGGATCCTTCGGATCAAATCCAACGTTCGTATCAATGCCAGCTGTGAAGATACCAAATGCCCCGCCCAGCACGAAGCCTAAGAGGGAAACACACACAGTTCGGAGAGAGAATGTCAACACTCACCGAGACATTGAGAGGCAGAGCTCAGTGCTGCTCCATTGAGCACAGAGAAATCACCCTCAGAAGTATATTTCCCTCAAAATAGTGGGGATTCTCTTGTCACCTTTCATGAAACTCCCTCCTGCACTGTGTTCACTACTCCCCTGCTGATTCTGCTGGGAGCACTGGCAAAACAATGCGGACAGAACACAACATGTTGTTTCCTAACGAATGGCCACAAACACTCGAGCAGGGAGAAGGAGCTAAAGGTGATATCCAACATGTTCCTTACCCAGGGCATCAACTCCAAAACAAAATGAGGACAGAAATCCAATCTAGTCCTTCCCCTCTATATTGGGTTGATCCGTCACTCTCAGTCTGGTTACTTATAGCACAGCACTCACTCATCTGCTATTTGTCGCATTAATTTGAAAGAAACTGAATCTCAGTTAGCAACACCCTGCACTGTAATCAGGCCATTCCTATCCTTCCACTCAATCACCAGTCCCCACACCCTTCCAATCTCCCCATGACCCCACTACCCCGTCCGCACATCCCCAAAGACCACTCCCCATTTCCCCCATCAATCCCCATATCCCCCATCCATCCCCGTATCCCCCATCAATCCCCGTATCCCCCATCAATACCCATATCCCCCATCAATACCCATATCCCCCATCCATCCCCATCAATCCCCGTATCGCCCATCCATCCCCGTATCCCCTATCCATCCCATCATCCCCGTATCCCCTATCCATCCCCGTATCCCCACCCATCCCCGTATCCCCCACCCATCCCCGTATCCCCCATCAATACCCATATCCCCCATCCATCCCCATTAATCCCCGTATCGCCCATCCATCCCCGTATCCCCTATCCATCCCCGTATCCCCACCCATCCCCGTATCCCCCACCAATCCCCGTATCCCCCATCAATACCCATATCCCCCATCAATACCCATATCCCCCATCCATCCCCATCCATCCCCGTATCCCCCATTCATCCCCGTATCCCCCACCCATCCCCATATCCCCCACCAATCCCTGTATCCCCCATCAATACCCATATCCCCCATCAATACCCATATCCCCCATCCATCCCCATCCATCCCCGTATCCTCCATTCATCCCCGTATCCCCCACCCATCCCCATATCCCCCACCAATCCCCGTATCCCCCATCAATACCCATAACCCCCATCAATACCCATATCCCCCATCCATCCTCATTAATCCCCGTATCGCCCATTCATCCCCGTATCCCCCACCCATCCCCGTATTCCCCACCAATCCCTGTATCCCCCATCAATACCCATATCCCCCATCCATCCTCATTAATCCCCGTATCGCCCATCCATCCCCGTATCCCCTATCCATCCCCGTATCCCCTATCCATCCCCGTATCCCCTATCCATCCCCGTATCCCCTATCCATCCCCGTATCCCCTATCCATCATCAATACCCATATCCCCCATATCCATCCCCGTATCCCCCACCCATCCCCGTAATGAGGCTGTTCTCGTTAGAGAGAAGAAGGTTAAGAGGTGACTTATTTGAGGCATACAAGATGATCAGAGGATTGGATAGGGTGGACAGTGAGAGCCTTTTTCCTCGGATGGTGATGTCTAGCACGAGGGGACATAGCTTTAAATTGAGGGGAGATAGATATAGGACAGATGTCAGAGGTAGGTTCTTTACTCAGAGAGTAGTAAGGGGGTGGAATGCCCTGCCTGCAACAGTAGTGGACTCGCCAACACTAAGGGTATTCAAATGGTCATTGGATAGACATATGGACGATAAGGGAATAGTGCAGATGGGCTTTAGAGTGGTTTCACAGGTCGGCGCAACATCGAGGGCCGAAGGGCCTGTACTGCGCTGTAATGTTCTATGTATACCCCATCCCCCCCCCCCGGCCCCCGCCCCCCCCGGGTCCCCCCGCCCCCGGCCCGGCCCCGCCCCCGCCCCCGGGGTCCCCCCCGCCCCCCCGGGTCCCCCCGCCCCCGGCCCCGCCCCCGGCCCGGCCCCGCCCCCGCCCCCGGGGTCCCCCCCGCCCCCCCGGGTCCCCCCGCCCCCGGCCCCGCCCCCGGCCCGGCCCCGCCCCCGCCCCCGGGGTCCCCCCCGCCCCCCCGGGTCCCCCGCCCCCGGCCCCGCCCCCGGGGTCCCCCCGGCCCCGCCCCCGGGGTCCCCCCCGCCCCCCCGGGTCCCCCCGGCCCCGCCCCCGCCCCCGGGGTCCCCCCCGCCCCCGCCCCCCGGCCCCGCCCCCCCGCCCCCCGGCCCCGCCCCCCCGCCCCGCCCCCGGGCCCCGCCCCCGGCCCCGCGCTGACCTCCCACACAGGCCAGCGCCGCCTTGAAGCCGCAGCTCTCCATTCCGCTCTCCACCATTTTCTGTTCCTCCGATTTGAGGGGCGCGGGGAAGCCGCCGAGCGCGGCCGGGTTGAGGGGTCGCGGCTGCCGCTGGTCCCCAACCAGGAGACGGAGGAGCTGCGAATAGACCAGGCTGTCCGCCATGCCTGCGTCGCTGCCCTGCGTCACCGCGTCAGCGAATGGCGTCATTGCGTCAGTGCCGTCCGCCATCGCTGCGTCAGCGTCCTGCGTCATTGCCGTGCATTCCTGGGTCTGCGCTGTCAGCCCTCACTGCGCCCCCGCGCAGGTCCCGCCCATGGGAACGGGCTCTTCCCCTTGGAACAGGCGCCGCCCCGGGAACAGGCCCCGCCCCTAGGAACAGTCTCCACCCCTGGAAACAGCTCCAACCATGGGAACAGGCCCTGCCCCTGGAAACAGGCCCCATCCCTGAGAACAGGCCCCGCCCCTAGAAACAGGCCCCACCCCTGGGAACAGACACCGCCCCTGGGAACAGGCCCCATCCCTGAGAACAGGCCCCGCCCCTAGAAACAGACCCCGCCCCTGGAAACAGGCCCCATCCCTGAGAACAGGCCCCGCCCCTGGGAACAGACACGCCCCTGGAAACAGGCCCCATCCCTGAGAACAGGCCCCGCCCTGGGAACAGGCCCTGCCCCTGGAAACAGGCCCCATCCCTGAGAACAGGCCCCACCCCTGGAAACAGCTCCAACCCTGGGAACAGACACCGCCCCTGGGAACAGGCCCCATCCCTGAGAACAGGCCCCGCCCCTAGAAACAGACCCCGCCCCTGGAAACAGGCCCCATCCCTGAGAACAGGCCCCGCCCCTGGGAACAGACCACGCCCCTGGAAACAGGCCCCATCCCTGAGAACAGGCCCCGCCCTGGGAAAAGGCCCTGCCCCTGGAAACAGGCCCCATCCCTGAGAACAGGCCCCGCCCCTAGAAACAGGCCCCACCCCTGGGAACAGACACCGCCCCTAGAAACAGGCCCCACCCCTGGAAACAGCTCCAACCCTGGGAACAGACACCGCCCCTGGGAACAGGCCCCATCCCTGAGAACAGGCCCCGCCCCTGGGAACAGACCACGCCCCTGGAAACAGGCCCCATCCCTGAGAACAGGCCCCGCCCTGGGAACAGGCCCTGCCCCTGGAAACAGGCCCCACCCCTGGAAACAGCTCCAACCCTGGGAACAGACACCGCCCCTGGGAACAGGCCCCATCCCTGAGAACAGGCCCCGCCCCTAGAAACAGACCCCGCCCCTGGAAACAGGCCCCATCCCTGAGAACAGGCCCCGCCCCTAGAAACAGACCCCGCCCCTGGAAACAGGCCCCATCCCTGAGAACAGGCCCCGCCCCTGGGAACAGACCACGCCCCTGGAAACAGGCCCCATCCCTGAGAACAGGCCCTGCCCCAGGAACAGACCCTGCTCCTGGGAACAGGCCCCACCCCTGGAAACAGCTCCAACCCTGGGAACAGACCCCGCCCCTGGGAACAGGCCCTGCCCCTGGAAACAGGCCCCACCCCTGGAAAAAGCTCCACCCCTGGGAACAGGCCCTCCCCTTGAAACAGGCCCCATCCCTGAGAACAGGCCCCGCCCCTGGGAACAGACCCCGCCCCTAAGAACAGGACCCGCCTCTGGGAACAGGCCCCGACCCTGGGAACAGGCCCCGACCCTGAGAACAGGCCCCGCCCCTGGGAACAGGCCCTGCCCCTGGGAACAGGCACCGCCCCTGGGAACAGACCCCGCCCCTAAGGACAGGACCCGCCTCTGGGAACAGGCCCCGACCCTGGGAACAGGCCCCGACCCTGAGAACAGGCCCCGCCCCTGGGAACAGGCCCTGCCCCTGGGAACAGGCCCCGCCCCTGGGAACAGGCCGCACCCCTGGGAACAGGCCGCACCCCTGGGAGGCCCTGCCCCTTGAAACAGGCCCCACCCCTGGGACCACTACCTTTCACAATATACATTTAATGATCTGGAAGAGGGAACTGAAGGCACTGTTGCCAAGTTTGCAGATGATACAAAGATGTGTGGAGGGACAGGTAGTATTGAGGAAGCAGGCGGGCTGCAGAAGGACTTGGACAGGCTGGGAGAGTGGGCAATGAAGTGGCAGATTGAATACAATGTGGAAAAGTGAGGTTATGCACTTTGGAAGGAGAAATGGAGGCATAGGCTATTTTCTAAATGGGGAGGTGCTGAGGAAATCTGAAGCACAAAGGGACTTGGGAGTCCTTGTTCACGATTCTCTTAAGGTGAACGTGCAGGTTCAGTCGGCAGTTAGGAAGGTAAATGCAATGTTAGCATTCATGTCAAGAGGGCGAGAATACAAGACCAGGGGTGTACTTCTGAGGCTCTGGTCAGACCCCATTTGGAGTATTGTGAGCAGTTTTGGGCCCCATATCTAAGGAAGGATATGCTGACCATGGAAAGGGTCCAGAGAAGGTTCACAAGAATGATCCCTGGAATGAAGAACTTGTCGTATGAGGAACGTTTGAGGACTCTGGGTCTGTACTCGGAGTTTAGAAAGATGAGGGGGATGTTATTGAAACTTCCAGGATACTGCGAGGCCTGGATAGAGTGGACGTGGAGAGGATATTTCCACTTGTAGGAAAAACTAGAACCGGAGGACACCATCTCAGACTAAAGGGACGATCCTTTAAAACAGAGATGAGGAGGAATTTCTTCAGCCAGAGGTGGTGAATCTGTGGAACTCTTTGCCGCAGAAGGCTGTGGAGGCCAAATCACTGAGTGTCTTTAAGACAGAGATAGATAGGTTCTTGATCAATAAGGAGATCAGGGGTTATGGGGAGAAGGCAGGAGAATGGGGATGAGAAAATATCAGCCATGATTGAATGGTGGAGCAGACTCGATGGGCTGAGTGGCCTAATTCTTATTTGTTAAAGTGAGAAGAAATTACAAGGCTCACTTGTTACCCTGTATGTAACTGACCAGGGTGTTGGACAGAGTGCGGGCATGCTTGATTCTGGATCTGTAATTACTTTGAGCATTTATGGGCAGCCTAACTCACGTACATTTAAGTTCTCCCTCAATTTTCCATCTTGTTGCATCGCCCAGTCTTGTGCTTGGTGACACAGCCTATTTGGGTTGACACATCGTGCTCTGAAATCCAATTTCTTAAAATAACTGTTCTACATTTCATTCCGACCTGCGCAGTCTATAACAGACACACATTTTCTCTCCTTGAAACATTCTGGTATTACAATGTTTTACAGAAAGGTTTTCAATCAGGTTCACTCAATATTCTGATGGATTCCTAACAAGAGTTTCTGTCCACAAGACACACTTTTGTCCCAAAACCATCTACAGCTGAATTGAGGACACTGATTTCTAGATCAGTAACAGAGTCTGCAGGGAAACCAACAATTTTACCCCTTATGCCACCCTGATACAGGTCATGATGTGGCAATGCAGGCGTTGGACTGGGGTGAGCACAGTACAAAGTCTTACAACACCAGGTTAAAGTCCAACAGGTTTGTTTCGATGTCACTAGCTTTCGGAGCGCTGCTCCTTCCTCAGATGAATGAAGAGGTATGTTCCAGAAACACATATATAGACAAATTCAAAGATGCCAAACAATGCTTGGAATGCGACCATTAGCAGGTGATTAAATCTTTACAGATCCAGAGATGGGGTAACCCCAGGTTAAAGAGGTGTGAATTGCATCAAGCCAGGACAGTTGGTAGGATTTCACAGGCCAGATGGTGGGGGATGAATGTAATGCGACATGAATCCCAGGTCCCGGTCATGTGTGCGGAACTTGGCTATAGGTTTCTGCTCGGCGATTCTGCGTTGTCGCGCGTCCTGAAGGCCGCCTTGGAGAACGCTTACCCGGAGATCAGAGTCTGAATGCCCTTGACTGCTGAAGTGTTCCCCGACTGGAAGGGAACATTCCTGCCTGGTGATTGTTGCGCGATGTCCGTTCATTCGTTGTCGCAGCGTCTGCATGGTCTCGCCAATGTACCACGCTTCGGGACATCCTTTCCTGCAGCGTATGATGTAGACAACATTGGCCGAGTCGCACGAGTATGTACCGCGTACCTGGTGGGTGGTTTTCTCACGTGTAATAGTGGTATCCATGTCGATGATCTGGCACGTCTTGCAGAGATTGCCATGGCAGGGTTGTGTGGTGTCGTGGTCACTGTTCTGAAGACTGGGTAGTTTGCAGTGTGAGTCAGCACCTTCAGGGACTGTGTCCCAGTGAGAGTCAGCACCTTCAGGAACTGTTTCCCAGTGAGAGTCAGCACCTTCAGGAACTGTGTCCCAGTGAGAGTCAGCACCTTCAGGAACTGTGTCCCCAGTGAGAGTCAGCACCTTCAGGAACTGTACCCCAGTGAGAGTCAGCACCTTCAGGAACTGTGTCCCGGTGAGAGTCAGCACCTTCAGGAACTGTACCCCAGTGAGAGTCAGCACCTTCAGGAACTGTCCCCCAGTGAGAGTCAGCACCTTCAGGAACTGTGTCCCAATGAGAGTCAGCACCTTTAGGAACTGTGTCCCAGTGAGAGTCAGCACCTGCAGGAACTGTCCCCCAGTGAGAGTCAACAGCTTCAGGAACAGTCCCCCAGTGAGAGTCAGCACCTTCAGGAACTGTGTCCCAATGAGAGTCAGCACCTTCAGGAACAGTCCCCCAGTGAGAGTCAGCACCTTCAGGAACTGTGTCCCAGTGAGAGTCAGCACCTTCAGGGACTATGTCCCAGTGAGAGTCAGCACCTTCAGGAACTGTGTCCCAGTGAGAGTCAGCACCTTCAGGAACTGTCCCCCAGTGAGAGTCAGCACCTTCAGGAACTGTATCCCAGTGAGAGTCAGCACCTTCAGGAACTGTGTCCCAAAGAGAGTCAGCACCTTCAGGAACTGTGTCCCAGTGAGAGTCAGCACCTTCAGGCATTACTCCTGTACAAATGGGTTCAGCATTCACAGGATCAAATTTCCCGAGACTTGTGCGCAGCTGGAATAGCCTCATCCGTGCACAGTCACAGATATTTGGGTGAGTGTTGAGATTGTAACTGTTGAGTCAGCAGTAATGTTGAGATGGTGAAAAGGCCTGGGGTGTGTGTCCTCTTCACCCCAGCATACTGTCCGCCGTGCAATCCCGATCCTGTCGCCTGCTTCGTAAAATACGCTTTTCCCCATGTCGCATCAGTTTATTTGCCCATCAATGTCAATTGATTCCTCTGATTCTTGAGCCTTCGCCAGTCAGAACAGCTTCTCCCTGTCTACTCTGTCCAGACCTCTCATGTGTTTGGAAACCTCTGTCAAATCTGCTCTCAATCATCTCTTCCAGGAAAACAGTCCCAACTTCTCCAATCTATCTCCTCACTGACCGTCCTCACCTCTGAAAGGATCCTTGTGAATCTATTCAGTTCTCTCTCTGAACCCATCCTGAAGTAGTGGAAATAAAATCATAGCTTTGTTTGAGATAAAAGCTATTCTGTGGTCTTTGTGAACAGTACCTCAACCATCCTGAAATAAGTACAGTAAGAAGTCTTACAACACCAGGTTAAAGTCCAACAGGTTTGTTTCGATGTCACTAGCTTTCGGAGCGCTGCTCCTTCCTCAGGTGAATGAAGAGGTATGTTCCAGAAACATATATATATAGACAGATTCAAAGATGCCGGACAATGCTAGGAATGCGAGCATTAGCAGGTGATTAAATCTTTACAGATCCAGAGATGGGGTAACCCCAGGTTAAAGAGGTGTGAATTGTATCAAGCCAGGACAGTTGGTAGGATTTCGCAGGCCAGATGGTGGGGGATGAATGTAATGTGACATGAATCCCAGGTCCCGGTTGAGGCTGCACTCATGTGTGCGGAACTTGGCTATAAGTTTCTGCTCGGCGATTCTGCGTTGTCGCGCGTCCTGAAGGCCGCCTTGGAGAACGCTTACCCGGAGATCAGCGTCTGAATGCCCTTGACTGCTGACGTGTTCCCCGACTGGAAGGGAACATTCCTGCCTGGTGATTGTCGCGCGATGTCCGTTCATCCTGAAATAAACAACACAAAGAACAGCACATGGTACCAGGAGTCTATTCCTTAAAAAAAACATCAATGAGATTAGTTTAGAATAGCACTGGAGATTGAAGAAGTAATCCAGGAGCTACAACTCAGAAAGAATCTACGGTAAAGCCTGATCAGAAGATGGAAGGTCTCAAGAAGCCTGACCACTTCAAGACACATGCTCGAACTGGGCTTTCTTTAAGCAACAGTTTGAAGTTTTTATTTCTGCCTCCGCACTTGAAAATGCCTCAGGCCAAAGCGAAATAGCTCCCCTATTAAATTTGGCTGGACTGCAAGCATTGGAGCTCGTTAATTTGTTTCAATTCAGTGCAGAAGAGGATAAAAATGAATATAGCATGGTGCTACAGATTCTATGAGTGCTACATGTTAAATAAACGGCTGCGGTTCAGAGGAGAGTCAGTAGATTCATTCATCACAGATCTTAAGCTGGGAGCGCAGTCTGGTAATTTTTCCTCAGCCTCCGGGTCTACGCTGCAAAATCAAGTTGTGTTCAGAATAAACGGTGAATGGGTGCCCGAGAAAAAGTTCAAAAGACCGTTGTTGTCGATTGCAGACGCAATTAATATGTGTAAGGCCAGCGAACAGGCATCGAGCAAATATGCCGAATTTGTGGCTCAGGAAAATAGTGCGAAATGGGGAAATGTGGCTGATGACATTAATGCTGTGCCGGCGGCCATTTTGAAAGTGACATCACGGGCGTGATGATGTGCACACACTGTGGACATGCCCACAGTCAAGAAAATTGTCTGGCGAGAGGAACACGTTCCAACTGTGGCAAACTTAACCACTTTCAGCACAGTGTCGTTTATCAGCGACTGTTCCAGCAACCAAATTTAAAAAGCCCAACAGTGATTGCAGACGGATCCAGAGTGTGCAGAGCGCAGAGAAAAAATCCAGCATTGTAGCGGATAGAGAGGATTGTTCACTATATTCACTTTCGGATACCTTCATGATAGAAGCTATCACTGGGATTGATTTGCTGGATCGGGAAAGACCAGTCAAAGCACTCTCAAAGATAATTTGGGAGTGGACTCTCCATGAGAAATAAATGCAGAATTTATCCTTTTTCACATTGACACAGGAGTGCAGGCAAATATTATCACGTACTGATCTTTAAAGCAAGCTATTGTAAAGCCTCTGATAAAGCAATCCACTTGTAAGCTCACAGATTACAATTGTAACACAATAGTCACAAAAGGATCCTGCTGTCTTATTGTTAAGAATGGGAACATCGAGATGAGGCGGTAGAGGATGAGAAATCATCATTAATTGGGGTGGATTCTTATAAAAGATTGCAGCTAGTTGAAAGGATTCCCTCAAATAGAACTTCAGCTGACCGAGATGAAGAGTGCAGGGACGATTTAGGTGTTGTGAACGACCTCTCCGAAGCTACCACTGATGCTGAAACATCAGAATCCGAGTTAGTCCAAATAGTAGAAGCTCAAGCTCGTTTAATTTCTGAGATATTACCAGTGTCTGACCGCAAACTACAATCAAAGCCCAAACTGAAAAGGACTTGACGCTCCAGAAGGTGACACAATACCTAAAAGAAGGATGGCCTACTGGATGTCGATCTGCCTTTCGAGATTTAAGAGATGATCTTTCTACAATTGATGGTGTCCTGCTCAACGGAGACAGGATAGTGATTCCTGCCAGTTTACATTCAGCAGATTCATGAGGGTCATCAAGGCATCAAAAAGTGTCATAGGAGAGCCAGGCAATCGGTGTATTGGCCGGGAATAAACAGAGAGATCGACTAATATGTTCAAGCATGTACAATTTGTCAGATGCATCAGCCTGCACAGAGCAAACAAATCATGCAGCAGATGGAGATTGTGACCAGTCCATGCAGCAAAGTGGGGATGGATTTATTCTATTTCCAGAGTCATGACTATCTGGCAGCCTTCCCCGAGCTGATGATGCTGAAAGACTTGACTGTCAGATCAGTGATAATTGCAACAATTTTTACACACTGTGGGATACCCCTCAACACTGTCTCTGACAATGGTCCATGTTTCTCGAGTTGGCAGTGGACATAGTTTGCAGAGCAATATAATTTCACCCATGTAACGTCCAGCCCATGTTATCCTCAGTCCAATGGGAAAGCAGAGAGGAGGAGGGATAATTGAGAAGTTATTCAACAAATCGAGTGAAGGTGGTCAAGACGTGTCATTAGCGTTGTTGGCTTACCGAGCAACACCATTAGATCTGCGATTAAGGAGGTGTAAAGGTGAGGTAGTAATTGATTTGAACCACTAACTTTTTTACAGAAAGATGGCTAATGGATTATTGGGCGCGATATAGCCACCGTGTTGCACCCAGCATGGTCCGGGTGGCGGGTGAATATCCGGACAGGGCAAAGTTGATATTTGCACCCAAGGATGGCACTCTGAGAGAAGGCGGGAGAGTCATGGTAAAGGTGGGGAAGGATTGGGGGATTTGAGGGTCCCGGGATGGAAGCCCGAACTGATTGTCGATCTCGCTCCTCCAATCCCATACAGATATAATGATGTTAGCTGGTGTGGATCCCGCGGAGGCTGCTCTCGCCGTGCTTGTAGCAGCCAAGACGGACAAACGGCAGAGCCAGCAGCAACGACAACGCAGGCGGCAGCACATCTGCAGCGGGCTGCGTCACACTCGGAAGACCCGGCCGACCGTCAGGCTGACGAGGGAGGCAGCCCAAGGTGTACAGATGTGGTTGGTCCTTCAATGAGCTGATGGTAGCACAGTGGTTAGCACTGTTGCTTCACAGTGCCAGGGTCCCGGGTTCGATTCCCGGCTTGGGTCACCGTCTGTACGGAGACTGCACGTTCTCCCCGTGTCTGCGTGGGTTTCCTCCGGGTGCTCCGGTTTCCTCCCACAAGTCCCGAAAGACGTGCTGTTACGTGGATTGGACATTCTGAATTCTCCCTCTGTGTACCCGAACAGGCACCGGAGTGTGGCGACTAGGGGCTTTTCACAGTAACTTCATCGCAGTGTCAATGTAAGCCTACTTGTGACAATAAAGATTATTATTATCAGACTATATCACCATCAACCTGGACCTGGGCCAGGGCTGCAGGAATTGCTGCCATCACCCTGATGCCCCAGGTCCAGGGGGTAATCAATGGCACATATGTCGCCCTGCCAGCACTGGGGCATCAGGGAGTGTCCGAACAGGAAAGGGTTCCATTCTCTGAATGTTCAGATCGTGTGTGACCACGACCTCAGAGTCATGCACGTGTGTGCCCATTACCCTGGGAGTGTGTATGACAGCTACATCCTGGGGCATGCAGAGATGTCCGATGCCTTTGAGAACCACCCCAGGATGACGGGATAGCTCATGGGGACAAGGGATACCCGCTGAGGCATAGATGTTGACGCCTATGCAGAGGCCTGAAACCGAGGCAGAGATCCGTTATAGTGAGGCCCAGGCTGCCACCCGTGCTGTCACTGAGCTTTGTATCAGGATGCTCCAAATGCAGTTCCTTGCAGTGCACCCGCAGGGGGGTCTTCCGCTTTGTGGTGGTCCGCTGTGCCCTCCACAATCTGACATAGCAGCAGGGCGACATCCTGGAGGAGGAGGCGGAGGGACATGTGGCCTCGTCTAAGGAGGAGGAGGAGGCGAACCATGGGAGGCTGGAGGATGACCCGAAGGTGGAGCCAGAGAATGGAAGACAAGCTGCGGTCAGGGTCCGACAAGCCAGGAGGACCAGAGAGGCCCTCGTCATCTCCAGATTCTCCTAGGATGAGGCTCGGTCTGTCAGTTCAACAGCTCCACCTTCCCCTCCACCCCATTCCACCCCCCCTTCCCCACAAACACCTCCCCCTCAGTGAAAGAGCGCGAGGAGAGCGGCGGAGACACAGGGAAAGAGCGCGAGGGGAGCGGCGGGGACACAGTGAAAGAGCGCGAGGAGAGTGATGGAGACACAGTGAAAGAGCGCGAGGAGAGTGATGGAGACACAGTGAAAGAGCGTGTGGAGAGCGGCGGAGACACAGTGAAAGAGACCAAGGGGAGCGGCGGGGACTCAGTGAAAGAGCGCGAAGAGAGTGATGGAGACACAGTGAAAGAGCGCGAGGAGAGTGGCGGCGACACAGTGAAAGAGCGCGAGGAGAGCGGCGGAGACACAGTGAAAGAGCGCGAGGAGAGCGGCGTGGACACAATGAAAGAGCGCGAGGAGAGCGGCGGGGACACAGTGAAAGAGCGCGAGGAGAGCGGCGGAGACACAGTGAAAGAGACCGAGGAGAGCGGCGGGGACACAGTGAAAGAGCGCGAGGAGAGCGGCGGAGACACAGTGAAAGAGCGCGAGGAGAGCGGCGGAGACACAGTGAAAGAGTGCGAGGAGAGCGGCGTGGACACAATGAAAGAGCGCGAGGAGAGCGGCGGGGACACAGTGAAAGAGCGCGAGGAGAGCGGCGGAGACACAGTGAAAGAGACCGAGGAGAGCGGCGGAGACACAGTGAAAGAGCGCGAGGAGTGTGGCGGGGACACAGTGAAAGAGGGCGAGGAGAGCGGCGGGGACACGGTGAAAGAGCGCGAGGAGAGTGGCGTGGGCACAGTGAAAGAGGGCGAGGAGAGCGGCATGGACACAGTGAAAGAGCGCGAGGTGAGCGGCGGGGACACAGTGAAAGAGCGCGAAGAGAGCGGCGGAGACACAGCGAAGGAGCGTGAGGAGAGCGGTGGGGACACAGTGAAAGAGCGCGAGGAGAGCGGCGGGGACACAGTGACAGAGCGCGAGGAGAGCGGCGGAGACACAGTGAAAGAGCGCGAGGAGAGCGGCGGGGCACAGTGAAAGAGCGCGAGGAGAGCGGCGGAGACACAGCGAAGGAGCGTGAGGAGAGCGGTGGGGACACAGTGAAAGAGCGCGAGGAGAGCGGCGGAGACACAGTGAAAGAGCGCGAGGAGAGCGGCGGGGACACAGTGAAAGAGCGCGAGGAGAGCGGTGGGAACACAGTGAAAGAGCGCGAGGAGAGCGGGGGGGACACAGTGAAAGAGCGCGAGGAGAGCGGCGGAGACACAGTGAAAGAGGGCGAGGAGAGCGGCATGGACACAGTGAAAGAGCGCGAGGTGAGCGGCGGGGACACAGTGAAAGAGCGCGAAGAGAGCGGCGGGGCACAGTGAAAGAGCGCGAGGAGAGCGGCGGAGACACAGCGAAGGAGCGTGAGGAGAGCGGTGGGGACACAGTGAAAGGGCGCGAGGAGAGCGGCGGGGACACAGTGAAAGAGCGCGAGGAGAGCGGCGGAAACACAGTGAAAGAGCGCGAGGAGAGCGGCGGAGACACAGTGAAAGAGCGCGAGGAGAGCGGCGGGGACACAGTGAAAGAGCGCGAGGAGAGCGGCGGAGACACAGTGAAAGAGCGCGAGGAGAGCGGTGGGGACACAGTGAAAGAGCGCGAGGAGAGCGGCGGAGACACAGTGAAAGAGCGCGAGGAGAGCGGGGGGGACACAGTGAAAGAGCACGAGGAGAGCGGCGGAGACACAGTGAAAGAGCGTGTGGAGAGCGGCGGAGACACAGTGAAAGAGCGCGAGGAGAGCGGCGGAGACTCAGTTAAAGAGCGCGAGGAGAGCGGCGGAGACACAGTGAAAGAGCGCGAGGAGAGCGGCGGGGACACAGTGAAAGAGCGCGAGGAGAGCGGCAGGGACACAGTGAATGAGAGCGAGGAGAGCGGCGGGGACACAGTGAAAGAGCGCGAGGAGAGCGGCAGGGACACAGTGAAAGAGAGCGAGGAGAGCGGCGGGGAGACAGTGAAAGAGCGCGAGGAGAGCGGCAGGGACACAGTGAAAGAGAGCGAGGAGAGCGGCGGGGACACAGTGAGAGAGAGCGAGGAGAGCGGCGGAGACACAGTGAAAGAGCGCGAGGAGAGCGGCGGGGACACAGTGAAAGAGCGCGAGGAGAGCGGCAGGGACACAGTGAAAGAGAGCGAGGAGAGCGGCGGGGACACAGTGAAAGAGCGCGAGGAGAGCGGCGGAGACACAGCGAAGGAGCGCGAGGAGAGCGGCGGAGACACAGTGAAAGAGCGCGAGGAGAGCGGCGAAGACTCAGTGAAAGAGCGCGAGGAGAGAGGCGGGCACACAGTGAAAGAGCGCGAGGAGAGCGGCGGGGACACATTGAAAGAGCGCGAGGAGAGCGGCGGAGATACAGTGAAAGAGCGCGGAGAGTGGCGGGGACTCAGTGAAAGAGCGCGAGGAGAGAGGCAGGGACACAGTGAAAGAGCGCGAGGAGAGCGGCGGGGACACATTGAAAGAGCGTGAGGAGAGCGGCGGAGATACAGTGAAAGAGCGCGGAGAGTGGCGGAGACACAGTGAAAGAGCGCGAAGAAAGCGCCGGAGACACAGTGAAAGAGACCGAGGAGAGCGGCGGAGACACAGTGAAAGAGGGCGAGGAGAGCGGCGGAGACACAGTGAAAGAGCGCGAGGAGAGCGGCGGAGACACAGTGAAAGAGCGCGAGGAGAGCGGCGTGGACACAGTGAAAGAGCGCGAGGAGAGCGGCGGAGACACAGTGAAAGAGCGCGAAGAGTGCAGCTGGGACACAGTGAAAGAGCGCGAGGAGAGCGGCGGGGACACAGTGAAAGAGCGTGTGGAGTGCGGCGGAGACACAGTGAAAGAGACCGAGGGGAGCGGCGGGGACACAGTGAAAGAGCGTGTGGAGAGCGGCGGGGACACAGTGAAAGAGCGCGAGGAGTGTGGCGGGGACACAGTGAAAGAGCGCGAGGAGAGTGGCGGGGACACAGTGAAAGAGCGCGAGGAGAGCGGCGGAGACACAGTGAAAGAGCGCGAGGAGAGCGGCGGGGACACAGTGAGAGAGAGCGAGGAGAGCGGCGGAGACACAGTGAAAGAGCGCGAGGAGAGCGCCGGGGACACAGTGAAAGAGCGCGAGGAGAGCGGCGGAGACACAGTGAAAGAGGCGAGGAGAGCGGCAGGGACACAGTGAAAGAGCGCGAGGAGAGTGGCCTTCAGATTTTGGGCGGGGCAGTGGCCAGGGGTCTGTCGGGAAGGTAAGTTTACCTCTTTAAAAACTTTATAAACTTACCTTGAAGAGTGACATCACAGCAAAGCAGTGACCTGATTGGTTGGTAAGGAAAGTGCTCCAATTAGCAGTAGCTGGGAGAAATTTAACTCTTCCTGCATTGGTAAGTATTGTGATTGGTAAGTAAAATCCTTATTCCTTATTCATTCTTTGATATTATATTTGTAATCAGTTAAGGGAAAGTGTAAAAATGTCAGGAGATCGCAGACCCGTGTTATGCTCCTCGTGCTCAATGTGGGAGTTCAGGGACACGGCCGATGCCCCCGACTCCTTCATGTGCGGGAAGTGTGTCCAGCTGCAGCTCCTGTTAGACCGCATGACGGCTCTGGAGCTGCGGATGGACTCACTTTGGAGCATCCGCGATGCTGAAGAGGTCGTGGATAGCACGTTCAGTGAGTTGGTCACACCGCAGATTAGGGTTGGTGAGGGAGATAGGGAATGGGTGACCAAAATGCAGAGAAAGAGCAGGAAGGCAGTGCAGGTGTCCCCTGCGGTCATCTCCCTCCAAAACAGGTATATCGTTTTGGATACTGTTGGGGGAGATGACTCACCAGGGGAAGGCAGTAGTAGCCAGGCTCATGGCACCGTGGCTGGCTCTGCTGCATAGAAGGGCGGGAAAAAGACTGGCAGGGCTATAGTCATAGGGGATTCAATCGTAAGGGGAGTAGACAGGCGTTTCTGTGGTCGAAAACGAGACTCCCGAATGGTATGTTGCCTCCCGGGTGCACGGGTCAGAGATGTCTCAGATCGGCTGCAGGACATAATGAAGGGGGAGGGTGAACAGCCAGTTGTCGTGGTGCATATAGGCACCAACGATATAGGTAAAAAACGGAATGAGGTCCTACAATCAGAATTTAGGGAGTTAGGAGATAAGTTAAAAAGTAGGACCTCAAAGGTAGTAATCTCAGGATTGCTACCAGTGCCACGAGACAGTCAGAGTAGAAATTCAAGAATAGTCAGAATGAATACGTGGTTTGAGAGATGGTGCAGGAGGGAGGGGTTCAGATTCTTGGGACATTGGAACCGGTTCTGGGGGCGGTGGGACCATTACAAATCGGATGGTCTACAGCTGGGCAGGACTGGAACCAATGTCCTAGGGGGTGCTTTTGCTAACACTGTTGGGGAGGTTTTAAACTAATGTGGCAGGGGGATGGGAACCAGATTAGGAAGTTAGAGGTCAGTAAAGAGGCAGCAACTAAAGCCAGTAAGGTACTAGATAATAAACTCAATGTGACTAAGGGGAAGAGTAGACAGGGAAGAGACGATGAACGCAAAGGGACAGGTGGTCTGAGGTGCATTTGTTTCAATGCGAGAAGTGGAGCAGGTAAGGCAGATGAACCTGGGGCTTGGATTAGTACCTGGGAATATGATGTTATTGGTATTACTGAGGCTTGGTCGAGGGAAGGGCAAGATTGGCAACTAAATATCCCAGGATATAAATGCTTCAGGAGGGATAGAGAGGGAGGTAAAAGGGGTGGAGGAGTTGCATTACTGGTCAGAGATGATATCACAGCTGTGATTAAGGAGGGCACGATGGAGGATTCGAGCACTGAGGCAATATGGGTAGAGCTAAGAAATAGGAAGGGTGCAGTAACATTGTTGGGACTTTACTACAGGCCTCCCAAAAGCGAGCGTGAAGTAGAGGTACAAATATGTAGACAGATTATAGAAAAATGTAGGAGCAATAGGGTGGTCGTGATGGGAGATTTTAACTTCCCCAACATTGAATGGGACTCATGTAGTGTTGGAAGAGTAGATGGAGCAGAATTTGTAAGGAGCATCCAGGAGAGTTTTTTAGAGCAGTATGTAAATAGTCCAACTCGGGAAGGGGCCACACTGGACCTGGTATTGGGGAATGATCCCGGCCAGGTGGTTAAAGTTTCAGTCGGTGATTACTTTGGGAATAGCGATCACAATTCCGTAAGTTTTAGAATACTCATGGACAAAGACGAGAGTGGTCCTCAAGAAAGAGTGCGAAATTGGGGAAAGGCCAAGTATAACAAAATTCGGCAGGAGCTAGGGAATGTGGATTGGGAGCAGCTGTTTAAGGGTAAATCCACATTTGAAATGTGGGAGTCTTTTAAGGAAAGGTTGATTAGAGTGCAGGACAGACATGTCCCTGTGAAAATGAGGGATAGAAATGGCAAGATTAGGGAACCATGGATGACGGGTGGAATTGTGAGACTAGCTAAGATGAAAAAGGAAGCATACATAAGATCTAGGCGACTTAAAACTGATGAAGCTTTGGCGGAATATTGGGAAAGTAGGACAAATAAAGAGGGCTAAAAGGGGTCATGAAATATATTTGGCTAACAGGGTTAAGGAAAATCCCAAAGCCTTTTATTCATATATAAGGAGCAAGAGGGTAACTAGAGAAAAGATTGGCCCACTCAAAGACAAAAGAGGGAATTTATGCGTGGAGTCAGAGGAAATGGGTGAGATTCTTAATGAGTACTTTGCATGGGTATTCACCAAGGAGAGGGACATGACGGATGTTGAGGCTCGGGATGGATGTTTAAATATTCTAGGTCAAGTCGGCATAAGGAAGGGGGAGGTTTTGGGTATTCTAAAAGGCATTAAGGTGGACAAGTCCCCAGGTCCGGATGGGATCTATCCCAGGTTACTGAGGGAAGCGACGGACGAAATAGCTGGGGCCTTAACAGATATCTTTGCAGTATCCTTGAGCATGGGTGAAGTCCCGGAGGACTGGAGAATTGCTAATGTTGTCCCTCTGTTTAAGAAGGGTAGCAGGGATAATCCAGGGAATTACAGACCTGCGAGCTTGACGTCAGTGGTAGGCAAACTGTTGGAGAAGATACTGAGGGATAGGATCTATTCACATTTGGAAGAAAATAGACTTATCAGTGATAGGCAGCATGGTTTTGTGCAGGGAAGGTCATGTCTTACAAACCTAATAGAATTCTTTGAGGAAGTGACAAAGTTAATTGATGAGGGAAGGGCTGCAGATGTCATCTACATGGACTTCAGTAAGGCGTTTGATAAAGTTTCCCCTGGCAGGTTGATGGAAAAAGTGAAGTCGTATGGGGTTCAGGGTGTACTAGCTAGATGGATAAAGAACTGGCTGGGCAACAGGAGACAGAGAGTAGTGGTGGAAGGGAGTGTCTCAAAATGGAGAAAGGTGACTAGTGGTGTTCCACAGGGATCCGTGCTCGGACCATTGTTGTTTGTGATATACATAAATGATCTGGACGAAGGTATAGGTGGTCTGATTAGCAAGTTTGCAGATGATAGTAAGATTGGTGGAGTTGCAGATAGCAAGGAGGACTGTCAGAGAATACAGCAAAATATAGATAGATTGGAGAGTTGGGCGGAGAAATGGCAGATGGAGTTCAATCCAGGCAAATGTGAGGTGATGCATTTTGGAAGATCCAATTCAAGAGCGGACTATACGGTCAATGGAAGAGTCCTGGGGGAAATTGATGTACAGAGAGATCTGGGAGTTCAGGTCCATTGTACCCTGAAGGTGGCAACGCAGGTCGATAGAGTGGTCAAGAAGGCATACAGCATGCTTGCCTTCATCGGACGGGGTATTGAGTACAAGAGTCGGCAGGTCATGTTACAGTTGTATAGGACTTTGGTTAGGCCACATTTGGAATACTGCGTGCAGTTCTGGTCGCCACATTACCAGAAGGATGTGGATGCTTTCGAGAGGGTGCAGAGGAGGTTCACCAGGATGTTGCCTGGTATGGAGGGTGCTAGCTATGAAGAAAGGTTGAGTAGATTAGGATTGTTTTAGTTGGGAAGCTGGAGGTTGAGGGGGGACCTGATTGAGGTCTACAGAATTATGAGAGGTATGGACAGGGTGGATAGCAACAAGCTTTTTCCAAGAGTGGGGGTGTCAATTACAAGGGGTCCCGATTTCAAGGTGAGAGGGGTAAGGTTTAAGGGAGATGTGCGTGGAAAGTTTTTTACGCAGAGGGTGGTGGGTGCCTGGAACGCTTTGCCAGCGGAGGTGGTAGAGGCGGGCACAATAGCATCATTTAAGATGCATCTAGACAGATATATGAACGGGCGGGGAACAGAGGGAAGTAGATCCTTGGAAAATAGGTGACAGGTTTAGATAAAGGATCTGGATCGGCGCAGGCTGGGAGGGCCGAAGGGCCTGTTCCTGCGCTGTAATTTTCTTTGTTCTTTGGTCTTGTTCATCACACCGCCCCAGCCCAGCCACCCTGTGCAAGCCGCAGTGAAGGTTAACAAGACACAGGCTTCACATGTATCAGGTATGTCATGTTTTAATTACCCCCAGCTTCAGATAGTAACCTCACCAGTGCCCACTCAGTGCTTCGCCCTCTTCTTGATCTTCTGTGGTCTACTGCTCCGTCTAGATGTGTCCCTAGGATGCACATCGGAGGTAGATACAGCCTGCTGCTTTCCACGCCCTCGGCCTTTGATATCCTTGGCAGACATTCTCTGGAGGGCCTGGAGCCTGTGGGCCCCGACTTACCAGGGTCACAGGTGTCGCCATGCCAGCCTCTTCTGCCCACTGCCCTTGAAATGTGCCGGTGTCAGGAGTGGGGGATACAGGCGAACTGGAGACCACCATAATCTGCTTGGCGGCAGGCCCTGTGTTGGCTTCCTCCTCCCTGCCTGTGCCCTGGGAGACTCCACTGGATGGCGGAGCAGCTGGACTGAGCTCCGGGGTTGGTGGGGGGGGGGGGTTAGGGTTAGGATGGCCCACTCTCATCAGATGGCGTTCCTGCAAGAAAACGTGGATGTGGTCAGTGAAAGGGAAAGGTTAATTTTGGGAGACATCGACAATTCACTTGAGACAGGCCACCTGGGTGAAGGGGCAGTGGGTCCTCACTTCTTTGCCACTCGCCAACCTCGCTGTCAGTGACTGCTCTCTTCTCGGGCCCGTTCCTCATAGAGGGGGAAGACTCGGATCCCTGGGACTCCTCCCCCTGTCTTTGCCCTTTCCCTCTTATTATGGGCTACCTTCTCCTGCGGAGACAAAGTGAGGACATTTTGAGCCGCACATTTGATGGGCCAGGAGGGTCTGTAGCAGGAGTCATGTGTGGGCACCTGGACATGAAGGAGTTGTACTGTTGGGTTCCAGGGGGGTGCTGAGGAACAAGCACAAAGATTGGATATGGGGAGGGTGCGAGGTGTCAGCCAGTCGATTGAGGGGAAGCGGGAGGGTTTGGGCATTTGAGGAGTGGCAGGCGGAACGGATGCCAGGAGAGAGACCATAAGACAGAGGAGCAGAATTAGGCCACTCGGCCCATCGAGTCTGCTCCGCGATTCAATCATGGCTGATATGTTTCTCATCCCCATTCTCCTGCCTTCTCCCCATAACCCCGATCCTCTTATTAATCAAGAACCTATCTATCTCTGTCTTAAAGATACTCAGTGAATTAGCCTCCACAGCCTTCTGCGGCAAAGAGTTCCACAGATTCACCACCCTCTGGCTGGAGAAATTCCTCCTCATCTCTGTTTTAAAGGATCGTCCCTTTAGTCTGAGATGGTGTCCTCTGGTTCTAGTTTTTTCTACAAGTGGAAACATCCTCTCCACATCCGCTCTATCCAGGCCTCGCAGATTCCTGTAAGTTTCAATAAGATCCCCTCATCTTTCTAAACTCCAACGAGTACAGACCTAGAGTCCTCAACCGTTCCTCATACGACACGTTCTTCATTCCAGGGATCATTCTTGTGAACCTTCTCTGGACCCTTTCCAAGGCCAGCACATCCTTCCTTAGATACGGGGCCCAAAACTTTTTTTTAAAATTTAAATTTAGTGTACCCATTCCTTTTTTCCAATTCAGGGGCAATTTAGCGTGGCCAATTCACCTACCCTGCACATCTTTTGGGTTGTGGGGGCGAAACCTACGCAAACACGGGGAAAATGTGCAAACTCCACATGGACAGTGACCCAGAGTCGAGATCGAACCTGGGAGCTCGGCGCCATGAGGCAGCAGTGCTAACCACTGCACCACCGTGCTGTCCTCCGGGGCCCAAAACTGCTCACAATACTCCAAATGGGATCTGACCAGAGCCTTATGCAGCCTCAGAAGTACATCCCTGGTCTTGTATTCCAGCCCTCTTGACATGAATGCTAACATTGCATTTGCCTTCCTAACTGCCGACTGAACCTGCACATTATCCTTAAGAGAATCGTGAACAAGGACTCCCAAGTCCCTTTGAATGAAAAATGAAAATGAAAATCGCTTATTGTCACAAGTAGGCTTCAAACGAAGTTACTGTGAAAAGCCCCTAGTCGCCACATTCTGTGCTTCTGCTTTCCGAAGCATTTCCCCATTTGGAAAATAGTCTATGCCTAAATTCCTCCTTCGAAAGTGCATAACCTCACACTTTTCCACATTGTATTTCATTTTCCACTTTCAGATCGTGATCTTCCTGCTCACCTTCCTTTAATTTAGGCTGTCAGTTCGAGATTTCTGCTTTCAATCTGTAAAGACTTTAACTGTAGACTCATTCAGGTCTCTGGACAGATATGCAGCTATTCTGGAGAAAGAGAGAAAGCAGGTCCTTTCCTCTGAGCTTCCAGGGCTCCAACCGTCCTTGCCCTGAAAAAAAATCATCCCACTCAGATAGGACCAGTCACTGCCTGTCACCGGGCAGAATACAGCCTTTTGGCCAATTCAGTAGTCACCAGCCAACCAATCGAGCCGATCTTTCGGGTCCGAAAGGTCTGAGGCTTGCGTTCCCCATTTCCCCTGCTCGACTTAAAGACACATTTCCATTAAACATCCATGGATCAAAATGATAACATGAAAAATAAAAAGCGGGGAATAAAGGAAAAGAACAAGAAAGACCCGTGCACCAGTCACAAAGAAACCCCATTGGAAATTCAGGAGAGATGTCCCCAGTTGTGAGAATGTTGAACCCGCACCCACAGTGCTGTGGCCGAGGTGAATAGCCTCGACACGTTGAAGGGGAAGCTGGATAAACACAGGAAGGTGACAAGAAAGTGAGGCTTCTACTGATCAAATTAGTTGAAGGGCAGCATGGTAGCACAGTGGTTAGCACAATTGCTTCACAGCTCCAGGGTCCCAGGTTCGATTCCTGGCTTGGGTCACTGTCTGTGCGGAGTCTGCACATCCTCCCCGTGTGTGCATGGGTTTCCTCCGGGTGCTCCGGTTTCCTCCCACAGTCCAAAGATGTGCAGGTTAGGTGGATTGGCCATGATAAATTGCCCTTAGTGTCCAAAAAAGGTTAGTTGGGGTTACGGGGATCGGGTGAAGGTGTGGGCTTGAGAATGGTGCTCTTACCAATGTCCGGTGCAGACTCGATGGGCCGAATGGCCTCCTGTACTGTAAATTCTATGATTCTATGATTCTAAGAAGGAAGCTCAGAGACACCAGGGTGGGCTGGTTGGGACAAATGGCCTGTTTCTGTGTCATTCCCCCACCATTGCCCAAGCTCACTTCTCAAGTCTCCTTCATAGAATCCCTATGGTGCAGAAGGAGGCCATTCGGCCCATTGAGTCTGCACTGACCCTACAAGAGAGCAGCCTACCTAGGCCCACTCTCCCGTTCTATCCCTGTAACCTGCACATCCTTGGACACTGAGGGCAATTTATCACGGCCAACCCACCTAACCTGCACATCTCTGGACTGTGGGAGGAAACCGGAGCACCCGGAGGAAACCCACGCACACACGGGGAGGATGTGCAGACTAAACCCAGCAGGCACCCGAGGCCAGAATTGAACCCGGGTCCCTGGCGCTGTGAGGCAGCAGTGCTAACCGCTATGCCACCCGGGTCCCTGGCGCTGTGAGGCAGCAGTGCTAACCGCTGTGCCACCCGGGTCCCTGGCGCTATGAGAGAGCAGAGCTAACCGCTGTGCCACCCGGGTCCCTGCCGCTGTGAGGCAGCAGTGCTAACCACTGTGCCACCCGGGTCCCTGGCGCTGTGAGGCAGCAGTGCTAACCGCTGTGCCACCCGGGTCCCTGGCACTGTGAGAGAGCAGAGCTAACTGCTGTGCCACCCGGGTCCCTGGCACTGTGAGAGAGCGGTGCTAACCGCTGTGCCACCCGGGTCCCTGGTGCTATGAGAGAGCAGAGCTAACCGCTGTGCCACCCGGGTCCCTGGCACTGTGAGAGAGCGGTGCTAACCGCTGTGCCACCCGGTCCCTGGCACTGTGAGACAGCAGTGCTAACCGCTGTGCCACCCGGGTCCCTGGCGCTGTGAGGCAGCAGTGCTAACCACTGTGCCACCCGGGTCCCTGGCGCTGTGAGGCAGCAGTGCTAACCGCTGTGCCACCCGGGTCCCTGGCACTGTGAGGCAGCAGTGCTAACCGCTGTGCTACCGTGCCATTCTTCTTATGTGTCTAAGTCTCATTCACTTATCACCCCTTGTGTCTGCAGATCACTGCTGACTGACTGTTCAATTTTAAAATTCTGTTGCATGTTTTCAAATCCCTCCATGACCTCGCCCTTCCTTTCTCCATAATTTCCTCCAAAATTCTTGTTTCTCGGGCCTCTTGAGGATTCCCAGTTGTAATCGCTGCTCCCTCGGAGCCGTGCCTTCAGCGGCCAAGACCATAATTTGTGGCGTTCCCCCATCCACCTCTCTGCCCCTTCCAGAGGCTCCTTACCTCTTTGAGGTTTTGATCACGTGTCTTATATAGATCAGTATGAAATGTTGTTTTGTTCAGTTCCTATAAAGAGCTATATTAGAGATGTTATATTGATTTTGTTGTTATAAAAAGCTCTGCCTAGTTTGGAAGGTGGGGTTTGAGGTGGAGTCGAGGTGGAGGACCCCCTCCCAGCTTGAAAACAGCCTGTCACTGAGGTTAGTATTTCCAGAGCTACGACTTGGATCTTCCTCAATATTGTGAAGTTGAGGCAGTCCCTACTCTTGGTATGTGGCACAGAGGATGTGGCTAAGTTGAAGCTGTCAGCAGACTTACTCCATGCTGATTAATTGTGAAGGTTTGTCACTTCCTCTTGCTGCTATCTCAACCTCTGCTCTGTCGCTTTGTACAATTGCTGATTAAAACAATACCTTCTGAATGAGGTATCAAGTATCGAAGCTCCTGCAGCTCTGCACTTGTGCACAGCAATTCTTTGTCATTGCTGTTTTTGGATAAAGGTGTTGGAGAGACCCTGAAAGGGTTAATTGAGCAGCGCTGAATTTGTGGAATTGGAGCTGGTACTGGAGTTTTCTCCCAGTGCAGCTGGTGTGCTGGAGGCTGGCACACTATCTCCTTCCCCTCCCGGATAGCAGCTGATCTCAGTGTCTTGTTTACATTTGCGATTTTCCTTTTCTTCGTTCCAGAACTCTCACTGAGCAAGGACCACCTCACAGGAGCTTGAGTCAGACTCTGTCTGACCATCAATTGTAATCGGGACCACGTGAGGTAGGTATTGTGTGCCTTGACAGCTCCGTGTCTGTGTACATGGGTGTGTCTGTGTGTGCTGTCCGTGTGTGTGTGTGTGTCTGTATTTGTGTGTGTTTGTGTGTATTTGTGTGTACGTGTGATTATTTGTCTGTGTGTGTATTTGTATTGTGTCTGTGTGTGTATATTTGTCTGCCTGTGTGTGTCTGTGCATATTTGTCTGTGTGTGTATTTGTCTGTGTGTGTATTGGTGTGTGTATTTGTCTGTGTTGGTGTGTATATTTGTCTGTGTGTGTGTGCGTATTTGTCTGTGTGTGTGTGCATCTGTGTCTCTGTATGTGTGTCTGTGTGTATTTTAGTGTGTGTGTGTTTGTGTGTGTCTGTGTGTGTGTGTGTCTGTGTGAGTGTGTCTGTGTGTATGTATCTGTGTGTGTGTCTGTATGTGTGTGTGTCTGTGTGAGTGTGTCTGTGTGAGTGCGGCTGAAGACCCTACAAATGAATATCTTTGATGAGTTAATTAAAGAACCTTGAAGAAATTTTTAAAAGTGGATCCATGATTATGTAGGGAATTCATTCATTCTCAGTCCGCCTACACAGAGTTTGTGGCCAGGCGGGTGAGACCCGTGTGTCAGCAATGATCTGAAATTGCCACATCGACTGATGACTGTCTCTAAACTCACGCAACATGCTTCGCATATTTGTAATTCTACTGGGAGAGCAGATCACAACCAATAACTAATTCCATGGGATGGGGTTAGTAATCGGATAATTGACTGAGGATCAATGTTTGGGGTCAGCACTCTGGTTTGAGTGTCCAGCTGGTTTGGGGTTTGGCTGGCTATGGTCAGGGCCCTGGTTTGCAATCAGTATTTGGTGAATGAGATTTGCATCTCCCGGTGGCTGATTCAGTCCTGACTGGCCGACGTGTTAAACTGTACAAGGTTTGTCTGATTGTAAATGAACCGTGTTAAGTAGATCCGGTTGAGGGAGTTATGCTGGGATTAATGGGGCTGCAGTTAATTAGAGACCCCACGAGATGAGATAAGGGTCGGGCTATAGTCGTGCGCTGTCCTGTTTATAAATGTCAAGTCTCCAGGGAAACAAGATCTATGAGCTATAAATAAATAATCCTGAAAGTAGACACGTATGTAGCTGGGAGTAAACTGATCACCCAGAGGCATCCAGTACCAAGCCCTTCTGTCTCCTCAACTCTCGGTGCTAACCCATGTCCACCTGCTGTGACCGGAGGCAAGGACTCCACACGGAGCCAGATAGACAAAGTCAACAAGGTTTATTCTCCTACTCACAATACAGTAACCCTCCTCCACTCCCCTCAGGATCCCCTTACCTGACCTGCTCCCAGGTTGGGGTTTCTATCCTGCAGGGACACTCTTAACGGTGGTTGTGGAGGGTTGTTTTTCAAACTGGAGGCCTGTGACCAGCGGTGTGCCTCAGGGATCGGGGCTGGGTCCACTGTTATTTGTTATATATATTAATGATTTGGATGAGGCATGGTTAGTCAGTTTGCAGATGACACCAAGATTGGTGGCGTAGTGGACAGTGAAGAAGGTTATATAAGATTGCAACAGGATCTTGACCAATTGGGCCAGTGGGCCGACGAATGGCAGATGGAGTTTAATTTGGACAAATGTGAGGTGATGCATTTTGGTACATTGAATCAGGGCAGGACCTACTCAGTTAATGGTAGGGAGTTGGAGGGAGTTACAGAACAAAGAGATCTCGGAGTACAGGTTCATAGCTCCCTGAAGGTGGAGTTGCAGGTCGACAGGGTGGTGAAGAAGGCATTCGGCATGCTTGGTTTCATTGGTCAGGATATTGAATACAGGAGTTGGGACGTCTTGTTGAAGTTGTACAAAACATTGGTAAGACCACACATGGAATACGGTGTTCAGTTCTGGTCACCCTATTATAGGAAGGATATTGTTAAACTAGAAAGAGTTCAGAAGAGATTTACGAGGATGCTACCAGGAGTTGATGGTCTGAGCTATAAGGAGAGGCCAGATAGGCTGGGACTTTTTTCCCTGGAGCGCAGGAGGCTTAGGGGTGATCTTATAGAGGTCTATAAAATAATGAGGGGCATAGATAAGGTAGATAGTCAACATCTTTTCCCAAAGGTAGAGGGTCTAGAACTAGAGGGCACAGGTTTAAGGAGAGGGGGAATGAACCCGGCCAGGTAACCAAAGTTTCAGTTGGGGAACATTTTGGGAATAGTGATCATAATTCCGTAAGTTTTTGAATACTCACAGATAAGGACAAGAGTGGTCCTCGAGTGAGGGTGTTAAATTGCAGGAAATCTAACTACAACAGAATTCGGAAAGAGCTGGAGAATGTGGATTGGGAGCGGCTGTTTGAGGGTAAATACACCAGTTGATTAGAGTCCAGGGCAGGCATGTCCCTAGGAAAATGAAGGACAAAAATGGCAGGATTAGGGAGCCATGGATGACGGAAATTGTGAGACAAGTCAAAAAGAAAAAGGGAGCATAAATAAGGTCTAGGCAACTAAAAACATACAAAGCTTTTGAGGAATATAAGGAAAGTAGGAACAAACTCAAACGGGGATTTAGGACGGCTAAAAGAGGCCATGAAATGTCATTGGCAAGCAGGGTCAAGGAAATTCCCACAGCCTTTTATACATGTATAAGGAGCAAGAGGGTAACTAGGGAAAGAGTAGGACCACTCAAGGACAAAGGAGGAAGTGGGTGAGATACTTAATGAGTACTTTGCATCGGTATTCACCAAGGGGATGGACATGACGGATGTTGAGGTTAGGGATGGGTGTGTGAATACTCCAGGACATGTCAGCATAATGAAAGAGGAAGTGTTGGATATCTTAAAATGCATTAAGGTAGACAGGTCCCCTGGGCCGGAAGGGATATATCCCAGGTTACTGTGGGAGGCAAGAGAGGAAATAGCCTGGGTTTTAATAGATATCTTTGCATCATCTTTGACCACAGGCGAGGTTCCAGAGGACTGGAGAATAGCCAATGTTGTCCCTTTGTTTAAGAAGAGAAGCAGGGATATTCCAGGTAATTATAGGCCGGTGAGCCTGATGTCAGTTGTGGGGAAACTATTGGATAAGATACAGAGGGACAGGATTTATTCACATTTGGAAGCGAATGAACGTTAGGCAACATGGTTTTGTGCGGGGAAGGTCATGTCTTACCACTTGATCGAGCTTTTTGCCGATTTGTGTCCTTTTCCGTCCACACACTAATTTCTGAGGCCATTACAGGCATCTCCATAAACTTTATCACCATTACAACTTTGTCTGTTACTGACAGGGAAGGGGGACATTTAGGCAGCGGGAGTTGGCCCAGGGCCTCTGTGTGTGTAATCTATGTGCCTGGGCAATACTCAAAGGTATAATCATTCGCTGCCAACAGTAATGTCCATCGCTGCCCCCTGGCCGAAGGTATCGGTGGTAACAACTTACCTTCTTTGTAAAGGCCAAGTAAGTGTTTGAGGCCGGGGTGATCGCAAAGTGCCGTTCATAGACGGACTAATGAAACCTTTAAACCGTGGAAATTACAGCCAGTCCTTCCTTTTCAACATCAGTGTGCCTGCACTCTGTGCCAGCCAAGATCTATCATGCCAGGGCCACGCTGGTGGACACCACAAGTGATCCATGCCCACGTGTTTGCCAGCCACGAGGACCGGAGAAACAGGAAGAGCCGGAGCATTGGGTGCCGGGCCTATTAAATGGATGCAAACGGCTCATTGAGACGCATTTGTGTTCATTTACCCGCCCCCGCTGGCGTACAGCGTGGTCCTCAACCCTGGGGTCAGAGCATTGTGCCCGATGTCAATCCCAATTTTACCCCGATTCCCGTCCCATCGGGAGTACAATCCGGCATCCCGAGATGGAGCCAGCCCTTCTCTTTAACAAACTTGTCAAGGGAGCCACTACATTGCAGAAATGCAGAACAACTTCCCCAAAATCACTTCTTAGTCTGAGGCACCGGAAAATTCAAAATAGCCTTTAATTCTTCCTTCTCGAGGCACTGCTTTCACACTGGCTGACACTTCCTGCTTTCTGGAATACCCCCACCCTCACCCCCACCCCCACCCCCTCATCAACATCACCCCCAACCTCACCCCCACCCTGACCCTGACCCCCACCCTCACCCCCACCCTCACCGTCACCCCCACCCCCACCCCAACCTTCACCCTCACCTCACATCACCGTCACCCTCACCCTGACCCCCACCCTCACCCTCACCCCACATCACCGTCACCCTCACCCTGACCCCCACCCTCACCCCCACACTCACCCTCACCCCAACCCTCACCCTCACCCCACATCACCGTCACCCCCACCCTCACCCTCACCCCCACCCCAACCCTCACCCCACATCACCGTCACCCTCACCCTGACCCCCACCCCCACCCTCACCCCAACCTTCACCCTCACCCCACATCACCGTCACCCCCATCCTCACACTCACCCTCACCCCAACCCTCACCCTCACCCCACATCACCGTCACCCTCACCCTGACCCCCACCCCCACCCTGACCCCCACCCTCACCCCAACCCCCACCCTCACCCCCACCCTCACCCTCACCCCCACATCACCATCACCCTCACCCTGATCCCCACCCTCACTCTGACCCCCACCCTCACCCACCCTGACCCCCACCCTCACCCCCACCCTCACCTCCACCCCCACCCTCACCCCCACCCCAACCCTCACCCTCACCCCACATCACCGTCACCCCCACCCTGACCCCCACCACCCCCACCCTCACCCTGACACCCACACTCACCCTTACCCCCACCCTCCCCCTCACCCCACATCACCATCACCCTCACCCTCACCATCATCCCCACCCTGACCCTGATCCCCACCCTCACCTCCACCATCACCCTCACCCCCACCCCCACCATCATCTTCACCATCACCCCCACCCTCAACCCCACCCCCACCCACACCCTGCTCTCCACCCTCACCCCCACCCCCACCCTCACCATCAACCCCACCTCCACCCACACCCTGATCCCCACCCTCACCCCCACCCTCACCATCAACCCCACCCCCACCCACACCCTGCTCTCCACCCTCACCCTGACCCTGACCCCCACCCTCACCCCCACATCACCACTGCAGACGTCAGAACAGACTTCTCGAAGGTCAACCTTCAGAAAGCCACTGGCCCGAGTGGGGCACCCGGACGAGCACTCAGGTCTTGCGCGGATCAGCTGGCGGGGGTATTCGCAGACATCTTCAACCTCTCTTTACAACAATCTGAGGTCCCTATCTGCTTCAAGAAGACGACCACCATCCCTGTACCAAAAAAGCCAAGCAGCGTGCCTTAATGACTATGGTCCAGTGGCTCTGACATCCATCATCATGAAGTGCTTTGAAAGGTTAGTCATGGCACGAATCAACTCCAGCCTCCCGGATTGCCTTGATCCACTACAGTTCGCCTACCGCTGCAACAGGTCCACAGCAGGCGCCATCTCCATGGCCCTGCACTCTACCCTGGAAGTGGAGATGCCAGCGTTGGACTGGGGTGAGCACAGTACAAAGTCTTACAACACCAGGTTAAAGTCCAACAGGTTTGTTTCGATATCACTAGCTTTCAGAGTGCTGCTCCTTCCTCAGGTGAATGAAGAGGTCTGTTCCAGAAACACATATATAGACAGATTCAAAGATGCCAGACAATGCTAGGAGTGCGAGCATTAGCAGGTGATTAAATCTTTACAGATCCAGAGATGGGGTAACCCCAGGTTAAAGAGGTGTGAATTGTATCAAGCCAGGACAGTTGGTAGGATTTCGCAGGCCAGATGGTGGGGGATGAATGTAATGTGACATGAATCCCAGGTCCCGGTTGAGGCTGCACTCATGTGTGCGGAACTTGGCTATAAGTTTCTGCTCGGCGATTCTGCGTTGTCGCGGGTCCTGAAGGCCGCCTTGGAGAACGCTTACCCGGAGATCAGAGGCTGAATGCCCTTGACTGCTGAAATGCAGAACAACTTCCCCAAAATCACTTCTTAGTCTGAGGCACCGGAAAATTCAAAATAGCCTTTAATTCTTCCTTCTCGAGGCACTGCTTTCACACTGGCTGACACTTCCTGCTTTCTGGAATACCCCCACCCCCACCCCCTCATCACCATCACCCCCAACCTCACCCCCACCCTGACCCTGACCCCCACCCTCACCCCCACCCTCACTGTCACCCTCAGCCTGACCCCCACCCCCACCCTCACCCCCACCCTCACCCTCACCCCCACCCCAACCCTCACCCTCACCCCACATCACCGTCACCCCCACCCTCACCCTCACCCCCACATCACCCTCACCCTGATCCCCACCCTCACTCTGACCCCCACATCACCCTCACCCTGATCCCCACCCTCACTCTGACCCCCACATCACCATCACCCTCACCCTGACCCCCACCCCACCCTCACCCTCACCCTCACCCCCACCCTCACCTCCACCCTCACCCTCACCCCCACCCCAACCCTCACCCTCACCCCACATCACCGTCACCCTCACCCTGACCCCCACCCCCACCCTCACCCTCACCCCCACCCCAACCCTCACCCTCACCCCACATCACCGTCACCCCCACCCTGACCCCCACCCCCACACTCACCCTTACCCCCACCCTCCCCTCACCCTCACCCCACATCACCATCACCCTCACCCCCACCCTCACCATCATCCCCACCCTGACCCTGACACCCACACTCACCCTCACCCTGACCCGCACCCCACATCACCCTCATCCCCACCCTGACCCTGATCCCCACCCTCACCTCCACCATCACCCTCACCCCCACCCCCACCATCATCTTCACCATCACCCCCACCCTCACCCTCACCCCCACCCTCACCATCAACCCCACCCCCACCTACACCCTGGTCCCCACCCTCACCCCCACCCTCACCATCAACCCCACCCCCACCCACACCCTGATCCCCACCCTCACCCCCACCCTCACCCTGACCAACTGTCCTGGCTTGATGCAATTCACACCTCTTTAACCTGGGGTTACCCCATCTCTGGATCTGTAAAGATTTAATCACCTGCTAATGCTCGCATTCCAAGCATTGTCTGGCATCTTTGAATTTGTCTATTTATGTGTTTCTGGAACAGACCTCTGCATTCACCTGAGGAAGGAGCAGCGCTCCGAAAGCTAGTGACATCGAAACAAACCTGTTGGACTTTAACCTGGTGTTGTAAGACTTCGTACTGCACTCCACCCTGGAACACCTAGATAACAAAGACACCTGTCAGACTCCTATTTATCGACTACAGCTCAGTCTTCAACACCACCATTCCTACGAAACTCATCTCCAAACTCCGTGGCCTTGGCCTCGGCTCCTCCCTCTGCGACTGGATCCTGAACTTTCTAACCCACAGACCACAATCAGTAAAGATAGGCAACAACACCTCCGCCACGATCATCCTCAACACCGGTGCCCCACAAGGCTGTGTCCTCAGCCCCCTACTATACTCCTTATACACCTATGACTGTGGCCAAATTCCCCTCCAACTCGATTTTCAAATTTGCTGATGACACCACCGTAGTGGGTCAGATTTCA
Organism: Scyliorhinus torazame; assembly: GCF_047496885.1. Lineage (NCBI taxonomy): Eukaryota > Metazoa > Chordata > Chondrichthyes > Carcharhiniformes > Scyliorhinidae > Scyliorhinus > Scyliorhinus torazame. The sequence continues at coordinate 227,563,013 of NC_092718.1, forward strand.
AACAATGACGAGACAGAGTACTAGGAATGAGATAGAGAATCTGGTGAACTGGTGCGACGACAATAATCTCTCCCTCAATGTCACCCATATGACCATTTTGAAAGATGCAGCTTAATCCGGGATAGTCAACACGGATTTGTGAAGGTTAGGTCTTGCCTCACAAATTTGATTGAATTCTTTGAGGAGGTAACTAAATGTGTAGATGAAGGTAGAGCAATTGATGTCGTATACATGGATTTTAGTAAGGTGTTTGATAAGGTTCCTCATGGTCGGCTCATGAAGAAAGTAAGGAGGTGTGGGATAGAGGGAAATGTGGCCAATTGGATAAGTAACTTGCTATCACATAGAAGACAGAGGGTGGTGGTGGATGGAAAATGTTCAGACTGGAGACCAGTTACCAGCGGTGTACCACAGGGATCAGTGCTGGGTCCTCTGCTATTTGTGATTTTTATCAATGACTTGGAGGAGGGGGCTGAAGGGTGGGTCAGTAAAGTTGCTGATGACACCAAGATTGGTGGAGTAGTGGATGAGGTGGAGGGCTGTTGTAGGCTGCAAAGAGACATTGATAGGATGCAGAGCTGGGCCGGAAAATGGCAGATGGAGTTTAACCCTGATAAGTGCGAGGTGATTCATTTTGGTAGAAAACATTTGAATGCGGATTACAGGGTCAACGGCAGGGTTCTGAGGAATGTGGAGGAACAGAGCGATCTTGGGGTTCATGTCCACAGATCTCTGAAGGTTGCCACTCAAGTGGATAGAGCCGCGAAGAAGGCTTATAGTGTGTTAGCGTTTATTAACAGGGGGATTGGGTTTCGCGGGGTTATGCTGCAACTATACATGACCCTGGTGAGACCACATTTGGAGTATTGTGGGCAGTTCTGGTCACCTCACTATAGGAAGGATGTGGAAGCATTGGAAAGGGTGCAAAGGAGATTTACCAGGATGCTGCCTGGTTTGCAGGATAGGTCTTATGAGGAAAGGTTGAGGGAGCTAGGGCTTTTCTTTTTGGAGCGGAGGAGGATGAGAGGCGACTTAATAGAGGTTTATAAGATAATGAGGGGGATAGATAGAGTGGACGTTCAGAGACTATTTCCTCGGGTGGATGTAGGTGTTACAAGGGGGCATAACTATAAGGTTCAGGGTGGGAGATATAGGAGGGATGTCCGAGGTAGGTTCTTTACTCAGAGAGTGGTTAGGGTGTGGAATAGACTGCCTGCTGTGATAGTGGAGTCGGACACTTTAGGAACTTTCAAGCGGTTATTGGATAGGCACATGGAGCACATCAGAATGACAGGGGGCGGGATTCTCCACTCCCGCGCCGAAGTGGCCGCGCCGTCGTGAACGCCGTCGAGGTTCACAACGGCGCGAAACGGCCCCGATCCCGACCGATTCAGGCCCTGACAATGGGCCAGTGTCGGGGCCGCGTCATCTACACGCGCCAGGCCTTGTTGCCCGTGTAAAGGCGGCGCCGCATAGATGACGCGGTCGGCGCCGCATAACTGGCGTCATCCGCGCATGCGTGGTTGCCGACCTCTCTAAGTCCACCTCGCAAGAAGATGGCGGACGGATCTTGCGGGGCCGCGGAAGGAAGGAGGTCCTCCTTCAGAGAGGACGGCCCGACGATCGGTGGGCACCGATCGCGGGCCACCCCACATTTGAGGTACCCCCCGGTGCAGGATCCCCCCCCCCCCCCGCAGGCTGCCCCCCCCAGCGTTCCCGCGCTGTTCCCGACGGCAGCGACCAGGTGTGGACGGCGCCGGGGGGAACCCGCCGTTTTGGCCTGGCCGCTCGGCCCATCCGGGCCTCAGAATAGCGGGTGTGCCGGAGAATCGCCATTTTGGGTGTCTCCGGCGATTCTCCGGCCTGCGGCCCGCGAAACTCAACTGGGCCGTTCCCGCCGCTTGGGAGAATCGCGGGAGGGCGTGGACCGGCGTCCTGGGACATTTTGGCGGCCCAGGCGATTCTCCCAACCGGCGCGGGAGTGGAGAATCGCACCCCAGGGAGTGGGATAGCTTGATCTTGTTTTCGGACAATGCTTGGCACAACATTGAGGGCCGAAGGGCCTGTTCTGTGCTGTACTGTTCTATGTTCTATCACCCTCACCCTGACCCCCACCCCCACCCTGACCCTCACCCCCACCCTCACCCCCATCCTCACCCTCACCCCCACCCTCACCCTGACCCCCACCCCCACCCTGACCCTCACCCCCACCCTCACCCCCATCCTCACCCTCACCCCCACCCTCACCCCCACCGCCACCCTCACCCTGACCCCCACCCTCACCCCCATCCCCACCTTCACCCCCACTCCCACCCTGACCCTGACCCCCACCCCCACACCACCTGACCCGAGACGCAGGACACCCCGAGCCCGTGTCCGAGGACGATCCCGGGTGGCCTGGTCCGTGATCGGGGCTTACCGATCTGTGGGCGGACTTGTTCCATGGGGGGCCTTCTTTCCTCCGTGCCGGGCCCATGTCGGGCTCTGCCATGTTGCCCTGGGACCGGCGCGGAGAAGGGAACCCCGCGCGAACTCGCGCCAGCCTTTCGACGCCGGAATGTTTGGCGCCGGTTTTACCCCCGGAGTGGGGACATTGCCCCATTTAAATCCCGCCTTTGGTGGAGTAAAGCGAGGGAATGGAGAGAATTAAATAACAAAACAATGTGTCCAGAGGGTGTGAATGGAGGAGTGAAGAGTGCAAAAGTGAGTAAAGGATGATTTATATTGAAGGTCATGATGTGGAGATGCCGGCGTTGGACTGGGGTGAGCACAGTGAGAAGTCTTACAACACCAGGTTAAAGTCCAACAGGTTTGTTTCGATGTCACTAGCTTTCGGAGCGCTGCTCCTTCCTCAGGTGAGGAACCACCTGAGGAAGGAGCAGAGCTCCGAAAGCTAGTGACATCGAAACAAACCTGTTGGACTTGAACCTGGTGTTGTAAGACTTCGTATTATATTGAAGGTGACAGAGTTTCCCTGAAATTGTTGAGCTCAGTTTTGGGTCTGGAAATGTGTGAAGCGCTGAATCCGTGACCATCAGTGTGGAGCCTACACTCGAGGATGTTCAACAGGTCAGAATGGGAGGAGCACAACAGTCCCAGGGGGGCACGGGGTGTGGGGGGCACGGGGGGGCACAGGGGTGTGGGGGGCACGGGGTGTGGGGGGGCACGGGGTGTGGGGGGCATGGGGGTGGTGGTGGGGCACAGGGTGGGGGGCACGGGGTGGGTTGGGGGCACGGGGTGTGGGGGGCACGGGGGGGTGGGGCATGGGGTCGGGGGTGGGGGGGCACGGGGTGGGGGGACGCAGGGAGGGGTGGAGGGCACGGGGGCACTGGAGAAGGTAAGAGAAACAGAAGGTACAATCGCCAAGGGGAGATTAATAAGCAACAATAGGAATGTCCCAATTGAACCATCGGCAGATCAGGAATGTATATAGATCCTGGTTTGAGTTGGGAGGTGAACCAGAAATCTTGGTTTCCCTCTGTTCTCTCTGTGCTCTGCTCCGATTCATTGGTCAGCTGTGTGTTCTCAGGTTGACCCTCGGAGAGGGAAATGAAGAGCGCGGTGAACAAGCCGGTGACTCCATTGAGCAAACAGGGCAGTCGGAGCACGGAAAGGCCACGAGCTGTCAGCCTCACACCATCAGCAACAAGGACCTCAAGACACCCGTCAACCGTCACCAGCCACTCACAGCTCCCCAAGGTACCAGGCTTGTGTGGGAGGGGGAGTGTGGGAGGGGTTCAGTGTGGGAGGGGGAGTGAGGGAGGGGGAGTGTGGGAGGGGGAGTGTGGGAGGGGGAGTGTGAGAGGGGGAGTGAGGGAGGGGGAGTGTGGGGGGGAGTGTGGGAGGGGGAGTGTGGGGGAGTGTGAGAGGGGGAGTGTGAGAGGGGGAGTGTGGGGGGGAGTGTGGGAGGGGGAGTGTGGGGGAGTGTGAGAGGGGGAGTGAGGGAGGGGGAGTGTGAGAGGGGGAGTGTGGGAGGGAGTGTGGGAGGGGGAGTGTGGGAGGGAGAGTGTTGGGGGGGAGTGTGAGAGGGGGAGTGTGAGAGGGGGAGTGTGAGAGGGTTTCAGTGTGGGACGGGGAGTGTGGGAGGGGGAGTGTGGGAGCAGTGGTGTGGGAGGGGGAGTGTGAGAGGGGGAGTGTAGGAGGGGGAGTTTGAGAGGGGTTCAGTGTGGGAGGGGGAGTGTGGGAGGGTGTGTGGGAGGAGGGGTGTGGGCGGGGGAGGGGGAGTGTGGGAGAGGGAGTTTGATAGGTGTTCAGTGTAAGATGGGGAGTCTGGGAGGGGGAGTGTGGGAGGGGGAGTGTGAGAGGGGGAGTGTGGAAGGGGGAGTGTGGGAGGGGGTGTGAGATGGGTTCAGTGTGGGAGGGGGAGTGTGGGAGGGGTTCAGTGTGGGAGGGGGAGTGATGGGAGGGGTTGAGTGTGGGAGGGGGAGTGTGGGAGGAATTCAGTGTGGGAGGGGCACATGTGGGAGGGGTTCAGTGTGGGAGGGGTTCAGTGTGGGGCACTATTTGGGGAGGGGGCTTGTTATAACCTGCCTACTGACAATTGGCTGGGGACTAATGATTATCCCACAATCCTATGGGAGTATGAACTTCCCCAATGAGGGGGGCGGAGAAACTCCTACTATAAATAAGCTGGCCAGTCCAGGAACCAGGAGGAAGGAGAAAGTAGCAAGGGAAGTTACTGCTACTGTTATGTATATATTGTTATAGTAAATAAACTTTATTATTTTGTATCCTTAAAACTCGTGCTGGATTCTTCGTGGCCCTTACAAAACTGGCGACGAAGGTTAAAGTGAATAGCTGTCTACACTGCTGAAGCCACCTCCCTGGATTTTTGTTGGATACAGGTTGGAAGTTGTTGTCTATTACACCATGCCTCTGTACGGACATTTGGATGTTTTTGATGCTGCGCTGGAAAGCTGGAACCAGTACGCACAACGGATGAGTTACTATTTCCGGGCAAACAATATCACTGAAAACGAGCGCCAGGTGGTCATATTGCTCACCGCCTGCGGGCCGCATACGTTTGGGGTGATTAGGAGCCTTACGTACCCAGCTGCGCCGGACACCAAAACGTTTGACGAACTTGTGAATATAGTGGGGCAACACTTTAACCCAACCCCGTCCACGATAGTCCAGCGTTACCGGTTTAATACCGCTGAGAGGACCCCTGGAGAATCCCTTGCCGATTTTTTTATCCAGGCTACGCGGGATTGCGGAATACTGTGACTATGGTGAGACCTTGTCAGAAATGTTACGCGACCGTTTGGTTTGCGGTATTAACAATGCGGCCACCCAGAGAAAGTTGTTAGCGGAGCCAACATTGACTTTTCAACAGGCAATACAAATAGTCTTGTCCCGAGAGAGTGCAGAACGAGGAGTACAGGAGCTACAGGGAATGGAAGTGCATGCCTTGGGGCGAAACTCTTTCCGCCCAAAAACGTCCCCCGCACTCCTGCGGTACCTTGGGCGAGGCAACGACCAGACCGACGCCAGTGGCCATCGGACATTCCTCCCCGAAGGGAGCCTTCTCCAGAGCCAATGGATGAGGAGCCATGTCCGTGTCAGACTTGTAGGCGCCGACCCCGTCGCGGACGGCGGTCCTGGGGACGCCAGAGGCGCCGTCGTTCCGACTGAAACTGGGACCAGCCCAGGGGCCGTAACTGGGACCAGCCCAGAGGCCGTACCTTCCATCTGGATGAACCTGCGGCGACCACTCCTGAGGACATGGAGACGGAGGACGACTGCCTGCAGCTGCATTGTGTGGCAGCTCCCCGTGTGGCCCCCATTAAGGTGACAGTACGGGTCAATGGCCACCCGCTGGAGATGGAGTTGGACACTGGCGCAGCGGTCTCCGTGATCGCCCAGAGGACATTCGACCGCATCAAGCAGGGTATACAGACCCTTACACTAACTGACTCACAGGCCAGGTTGGCCACCTACACGGGGGAACCACTGGACATTGCAGGAACTACAATGACCCCTGTTGTCTATGGACGCCAGGAGGGGCGTTTCCCACTTATCGTAGTGCGTGGCCATGGGCCCAGCCTGTTGGGTCGGGACTGGTTGCGCCATTTGCGGTTGCAATGGTAGCACATCCTCCAAACAGTTTCTGGAGGGTTGACTGAGGTGCTAGGACGATACCCAGAGGTATTCCAGCCTGGTCTGGGGAAAATAAAAGGGGCCGTAGCCCGTATCCAAGTTGAACCAGGAGCCACACCGCGCTATTTCCGGGCGCGCCCAGTGCCTTACGCTTTGCTCGAGAAGGTAGAAGGGGAGCTCACTCGTTTGGAGAGTTTGGGTATTATCAGGCCTGTCCGTTTTGCTGACTGGGCAGCACCAATTGTGCCAGTAATGAAGCCAGATGCCACAGTTCGCTTGTGTGGCGACTATAAACTTACAGTGAATACAGTTTCCCGACTCGACCGATACCCAATGCCTCGCATAGAGGATCTCTACGCGAAACTTGCAGGCGGACTCTCATTCACAAAATTAGATATGAGTCACGCCTACCTGCAGTTGGAGCTGGACCCTGCCTCCCGACCATATGTAACAATTAACACACACCGGGGCCTGTATGAATATACACGGTTGCCCTTTGGAGTATCCTCTGCCTGCGCAATTTTTCAACGTGTTATGGAGGGCATTTTGAGAGGTTTACCACGTGTGGCTGTCTACCTAGATGACGTGTTGATTACAGGGACGTCGGAGCAAGAGCATTTGGAAAATCTGGAGGCTGTCCTTAAACGCCTTTCGGAGGCTGGAGTCCGTTTACGTCACACAAAGTGCGTATTTCAGGCAAAAGAAGTAGTCTACCTAGGTTATCGGGTGGACCGCGAGGGTCTGCACCCCATCGCAGAGAAGGTGCGTGCAATTCAACATGCCCCCACCCCGACTGACACTTCGCATCTTCGTTCTTTTCTCGGTCTCGTAAACTATTACGGGAAGTTCCTCCCCAATCTGGCAACTACGCTGGCCCCTTTGCACCTGCTGCTAAAGAAAAATCACACCTGGGTTTGGGGTCAGCCGCAAGAAACCGCTTTCCGGCGGGTAAAGCAACAATTGTCGTCGTCTGGGTTACTAACCCACTATGATCCGGGAAAGCCTTTGCTCGTCACATGTGATGCATCCCCGTATGGTATTGGGGCTGTCCTGTCCCACAAGATGGAGAACGGGGCCGAGCGACCGATAGCTTTCGCTTCCCGCACATTGACTGCAGCGGAGAAGAAGTACGCGCAGATCGAGAAGGAGGGCCTGGCAGTGGTTTTCGCGGTGAAACGCTTCCACCAGTATGTGTACGGCCGCCATTTCACTATTGTGACTGATCATAAGCCCCTGCTGGGACTCTTCAGAGAGGATAAGCCGATACCGCCCATTGCTTCTGCACGGATCCAGCGTTGGGCTTTGTTGCTTGCTGCATATGAGTATTCTCTGGAGCACAAACCAGGTACGCAGATAGCAAATGCCGACACACTGAGCCGATTGCCTTTATCGACCGGTCCCATGTCGACCCCCATGACCGGTGAGGTGGTCGCAACCCTAAATTTTATGGACACCTTGCCTGTCACGGCATCACAGATCCGTGAGTGGACCCAGACGGAGCCAGTCCTGTCAAAGGTTCGGCACATAGTCCTGTATGGTGGGCAGCATAGACAGCTCCCAGGCGAGTTACGGGCATTTTCCTCCAAGCTGTCAGAGTTCAGCGTGGAAGACGGCATCCTCTTGTGGGGGACGCGTGTGGTTGTCCCGGAAAAAGGCCAGGAGCTGATATTATCAGACTTGCACAATGGGCATCCGGGCGTGACCAAGATGAAAATGTTGGCCCGGAGTTATGTCTGGTGGCCAGGCCTCGACACCGACATTGAGAAGGTGGCCCAAAACTGCTCCATTTGCCAGGAGCATCAGAAGCTTCCGCCGGCCACGCCCCTACATCACTGGGAACGGCCAGGGCGGCCTTGGGCACGCTTACATGCAGATTTCGCAGGCCCTTTTCAGGGATCCATGTTCCTTCTACTAATTGACGCCCAGTCCAAATGGCTGGAGGTGCATAAGATGCAGGGGACAACGTCCTGCGCAACAATTGAAAAAATGCGTTTATCATTTAGCACGCATGGCCTCCCCGAGGTGCTGGTCACGGATAATGGCACTCCATTCACGAGTGAGGAGTTTGCTAGGTTTACAAAGATGGACGGCATCCGCCATATCCGCACTGCCCCTTACCACCCGGCTTCAAATGGGTTGGCAGAGCGTGCAGTGCAAACATTCAAAAGAGGCCTAAAGAAGCAGTCTTCCGGATCAATGGACACGAGACTGGCTCGCTTTTTGTTTACGTACAGGACCACCCCCCATACAGTGACTGGGGTAGCTCCCGCAGAACTCCTAATGGGCCGGAGACTTCGCACCCGCCTTAGTATGGTCTTCCCGGACATTGGCGCAAAAGTACGCCGCACACAAGAACGGCAGGGACCGGGATTGTCTCAGCATCGTCCGATTTGGCAGTTTGCGCCCGGTGACCCAGTATTCGTGCGGAATTTTGCTGGTGGTGCCCAATGGGTTCCTGGGGTAATCTTTCGCCAAACGGGCCCTATATCGTACCAAGTGCAAGCCCAGGGTCGTCTCCAGCGAAAACATGTAGACCACGTCCGGTCCAGAAGATCATCCCCGCAAAAGATTCCCCGCCCCCGGAGCTCAGTTCAACAGCGGCAAAGACCAGAAACAAGGGAAGGTAGTCCTCACAATCTTCCACTGGTGCCTCACTCAAAGCCTGCGCAGGTCGTTACGGGACCGAATGGGGATAGAGACGCTGACATGACGGAGGCAGCAGACTCTGACTCCGAGATGGAGACACAGGACGCATCAGAGGGGGAATCCTCGGGTCCACAGGCCGTGGATGTACAACCGTTGCGCCGTTCATCACGGAAGCGCCGGTCTCCGTCTCGTTATACGCCGCCTGATCCAGCGCCGCGTGCAAATGGCGTCGGGCCTGCGGCCAAACGAGTTCGACGCCTCCCTTCGCCAGGGCCTACGGTGGATTCCTTGGACTTTGGGGGGGAGGGATGTTATAACCTGCCTACTGACGATTGGCTGGGGACTAATGACTATCCCACAATCCTATGGGAGTATGAACTTCCCCAATGAGGGGGGCGGAGAAACTCCTACTATAAATAAGCTGGCCAGTCCAGGAACCAGGAGGAAGGAGAAGGTAGCAAGGGAAGTTACTGCTACTGTTATGTATATATTGTTATAGTAAATAAACGTTATTATTTTGTATCCTTAAAACTCGTGCTGGATTCTTCGGGGCCCTTACAAAAGGGCTGTATTTGGGGAGGGGGGCTGTAGTTGGGGAAGGGGTGTGTTTTTGAGAGTGGCTGTATTTGGGGAGGGGGCTGTAGTCGGGGAGGGGGCTGTATTTGGGGAGGGCCGTTTTGTGCATTAACTCTGATGGTGCAAAGTGAGATACCGGTTCAGTTATAAACCCTGAAGTTGAGTTTGTGAGTCAGTAACGTACACAGCTGATTAGAATCTGAGGAAATGCAAATGCAGTCCGATGGAATGTTGGCCTTTCTCTCGAGGGGTCTGGAGCAACAACAGCAGGAAGAGATGCTTCAGTCTGAGATGGTGCCTCTGCTTCGAGTTTTTCCTACAAGTGGAAATATCCTCTCCACGCCCACTCTATCCAGGCTTCGCAGTATCCTGTAAGTTTCAATAAGATCCCCTCTCATCTTTCTAAACTCCAACAAGTACATAGATTTCATAGAATTTACAGTGCAGAAGGAGGCCATTTGGCCCATCGAGTCTGCACCGGCTCTTGGAAAGAGCACCCTACCCAAGGTCAACACCTCCACCCTATCCCCATAACCCAGTAACCCCACCCAACACTAAGGGCAATTTTTGGACACTAAGGGCAATTTAGCATGGCCAATCCACCTAACCTGCACATCTTTGGACTGTGGGAGGAAACCGGAGCACCAGGAGGAAACCCACGCACACACGGGGAGGATGTGCAGACTCCGCACAGACAGTGACCCAAGCCGGAATCGAACCTGGGACCCTGGAGCTGTGAAGCAATTGTGCTATCCACAAGGCTACCGTGCTGCCCAGAGTCCTCAACCGTTCCTCATACGACAAGCTCTTCATTCCAGGGATCATTCTTGTGAACCTCCTCTGGACCCTTTCCAAGGCCAGCACATCCTTCCTTAGATCCGGGGCCCGAAACTGCTCACAATACTCCAAATGGGGTCTGACCAGAGCCTTATACAGCCTCAGACGTACATCCCTGGGCCGGGATTCTCCGCTACCTGGCGGGGCGGGGGTCCCGGCGGGATGGAGTGGCGGGAACCACTCCGGCGTCGGGCCGCCCCAAAGGTGTGGATTTCTCCTTTCGGGGCCAAGCCCTCACCGTGAAGAGCTAGCCCCGCGCCGGAGTGGTTGGCGCACCGCCAGCCGGGGCCGAAAGGACTTCGCCGGCCGGTGGAAGCCCGCGCATGCGCGGGGGGGGGGGTCTCTTCCGCGTCGGCCATGGTGAAGACTGGCCGAGGCGGAGGGGAAAAGAGTGTCCCCACGGCACAGGCCCGCCCGCGGATCGGTGGGCCCCGATCATGGGCCAGGCCACTGGGGGGGCACCCCCCGGGGCCAGGTCGCCCCGCCACCCCCCCAGGACCCCGGAGCCCGCCCGCGCCGCCTTGTCCCGCCGGTAAGAGAGGTGGTTTGATTCTCGCCGGCGGGACAGGCATTCCAGCAGCGGGACTTCGGCCCATCGCAGGCCGGGGAATCGCCGGGGGGGGGGGGGGGGCGCCAACCGGCGCGGAGCGATTCCTGCCCCCGCCGAATATCCGGTGCCAGAGAATTCGGCAACCGGCGGGGGCGGGATTCACGCCAGCCCCCGGCGATTCTCCAACCCGGCGGGGGGGTCAGGGAATCCCGCCCCTGGTCTTGCATTCTCGCCCTCTTGACATGAATGCTAACATTGCATTTGCCTTCCTAACTGCCAACTGAACCTGCACATTATCCTTAAGAGAATTGTGAACAATGATCCCAAGTCCCTTTGTGCTTCTGATTTCCTAAGCATTTCCCTATTTGGAAATAGTCTATGCCTAAATTCCTCCTCCCAAAGTGCATAACCTCACACTTTTCCACATTGTGGGCGAAATTCTCCGGTATCGGCGCAATGTCCGCCGACTGGCGCCCAAAACGGCGCAAATCAGTCGGGCATCGCGCCGCCCCAAAGGTGCGGAATGCTCCGCATCTTGGTGGGCTGAGCCCCAACCTTAAGGCCTTTGGTGCCCCGCCAGCTGGCGCAGAAATGACATCTCCGGGCGGCGCATGCGCGGGAGCGTTAGCAGCCGCTGACGGCGTTCCCGCACATGCGCAGTGGAGGGAGTCTCTTCCGCCTCCGCCATGGTGGAGACCGTGGTGAAGGCGGAAGGGAAAGAGTGCCCCCACGGCACAGGCGGAGAATCTCGCCCTGTATTCCATCTGTCACTTCATTGCCCACTCTCCTAGCTTGTCTAAATCCTTGCTTCCTCAATACTACCTGTCCCGGTAGTAATTTCCTCAGCTACCTCTTTTATAACCCTGGGGTGTAGTCCATCCGGTCCAGGTGACTTATCCACCTTCAGACCTTTCAGTCTCCCCAGAACCTTCTCCTTAGTGATGGTCACTGCACTCACCTCCGCCCCCTGATTCTCCTGGATTTCTGGCATCCCATTGGTGTCTTCCACCGTGAAGACTGATGCAAAGTAACTATTCAGTTCGTCTGCCATTTCTATATTTCCTATTATTACTTCTCCAGCCATGTTTTCCAGTGTTAATGACTATGTTTGCCTCTCTCTTACCTTTTAAAAATTAAAATAAGCTCTTCCTATCTTCCTTTATATTACTAGCTAGCTTGCACTCATATTTCATCTTCTCCCCCCTTATTGCTTTTTTTGTCCTCTGCTCACTTTTAAAGGCTTCCCAATCCTCTGGTTTCCCACTAATCCTCGCCACTTTATATGCTTTTTCTTTTGCTTTTATGCTGGCCTTGACTTCCCTCGTCAACCATGGATGCAGGGCAGCACGGTGACGCAGTGGTTAGCACTGCAGTATCACGGCGCTGAGGTCCCAGGTTCGATCCCGGCTCTGGGTCACTGTCCGTGTGGAGTTTGCACATTCTCCCCGTGTCTGCGTGGGTTTCACCCCCACATCCCAAAGATGTGCTGGGTAGGTGGATTGAACACACTAAATTGCCCCTTAATTGGGAAAAAATGAATTGGGTACTCTAAATTTAAAAAAAAACATGGATGCTTTGTCCTCCCCTCAGCATGTTTCCTCCTCCTTGGATGAATTTCTGTTGTGCCTCCCTAATAACCCCCAAAAACACCTGCCATTGCTGTTCCACAGCCTTCCCTGCTCGGCTCCTTTTCCAATCAACTCTGGCCAGCTCCTCCCTCATGTCTTTGTAGTTCCCTTTATTTAATTGTAATGACGTTACATCCGATTCCAGCTTCTCCCTCTCAAACTGCTGGGTAAATTCTATCATATTGTGGTCACTGCTCCCTAAGGGTTCCTTCATCTTAAGTTCCCTCGGGGCTGGTTTAGCACAGGGCTAAATCGCTGGCTTTTAAGCAGACCAAGGCAGGCCAGCAGCACGGTTCAATTCCCGTACCAGCCTCTCCGCACAGGCGCCGGAATGTGGCGACTAGGGGCTTTTCACAGTAACTTCATTTGAAGCCTACTCGTGACAATAAGCGATTTTCATTTCATTGCACATCACCAAATCCAGAATTGCCTGTTCCCTAGCAGGCTCTGTCACAAGCTGCTCCAAAAAAACATCTCTTAGACATTCCACAAATTCCTTTTCTTGGGATCCACTACCAACCCAGTCCACCTGCATATCGAAGTCCCCGATGATTATTGAAATATTGCCTTTTTTACATGCCTTTCTATCTCCTGATTTATTTTCTGCCCCACATCCTGGCTACTGCTAGGGAGCCTGTACATAACGCCCATCAGGGTCTTTTTACCTTTGCGATTCCTCAACTTTACCCACAGAGATTCTCTGCCTTCTGATCCTATATCGCTCCTTGCTATCGATTTAACTTCATTCCTTACTGACAATGAAACCCCGTCCCCTTTGCCCATCTGCCTGTCCTTTCGATAGGACACATATCCCTGGATATTTAGATCCCAGCCCTGATCCCCTTGCAGCCACGTCTCTGTGATGCCCACAACATCGGACCGGCCAATTTCAATGTGCGCAACAAGCTCAGTGACCGTGTTCTGTATCCTGCGCGCATTTCGGTACAACACCCTCAGTCCTGCATTGACCACCTCCCTTCTCACTCTTGGCACCTTTTCTGCTTTGCCTGAGGGTGATGCTGTTCTATTATTTTGGTTCTCTATTTCCCCTTCAGTTATTACACCTTCTAAGCTAACACTCTGGTTCCTCTCACTAAATTCCTGTCTCTTCCTTCAGAGTAAAAGCAGTGAGGATTTATTGTCAAAGGCTGGAGGCACCCTGACCTCAAGTTCATTGAGACTGAAGAAAACCGTTACCATGCGAACCATCGGCGAGCTGACTGAGGACAAGGCAAGGAGCAGCCCAGGTAGGAGATCGCAAGCTGCGCGGAATTACTGCCAGGGATTGTACCAAACTGAGACCAGGCGTGAGGTGACTATATTACAGCCCACAATCAGCACTGTCTGACAACTGGGACGGTTCTGCTGGCTTTAAAGCAGATGTTGGGGGTCTTACCCACCAGCAGGATTCTCACATTGCCAATTTAGCCAAGGCCGAACACCTTCTGTGACTCAGACATTTAACTGGACAGCAACTGGTCTTCTCGGGATCAAGTCCCCAGCGGCGAAAGTCTTGTCTGCCAAGAGCTGCTGTCCAATCTGAGGCTGGCAGCACTGTTGGGCAGTAACATCAGCAGGACAAGGTGGCTGCCACACGAAGCTTGGGATCATCGCTGGAACCTCAGCCACTACTGAGTGATGGAAGGCGGGGAGAGGTCACAGGGTGGAGGCAGTGAGGGAGGAGAATGGGCAGTAAGGGCATGGGCAGCTCTCTGTGCCCGTCCCTATTCCCAATGCTGGCATTCTCAATCAGGCACTCAAGCAACTCCACACGGGTTTGGATGTCATCCTCCCGCCTGGCGACCCCCTTTTGCCTGCCACTGCGTCACTAAGTTAATACCAGTGGCTGTGGGAAGAGGCACTTGAGTGGGCAGTGATTACCCACTGAATGGCCGCCATTGGGAACAGGGCAGAAAGTGCCGAGGCTCTTGATCAGACTCTCCGAATTTGGGACAGGCACAAAGCACAGGTGCCCTGTATGGAAGATTCTGCCTCTTCCCGTGCCCCCCCCCCCCCCCCCCCCCCCCCCCCCACCACCACCGAGGCTGAATTGATGGAGTCTCTTTGCAACAATTAAGGGAGGGGAGGAGAACTGGGATTCCAATTGGGGTGGACAGAATTCCTGATTTGGGAGGAGAATTTTCCTTGGCTGATTCCTGTTCCCAGCTGCAGCTCATATCATTCCCGGAGAGATCAAAACTCAGTCAATCTCCACGTTGAATAAATCCAGCGATGGAGGATGGCCAATTCTCTGGGGTCGGACATTCGAAAGATTCCAAAGACAATAAGAACTCGGCCTGTCCAATCCCATTACCCCTGGGCAGTGGCCCCCACCCTGTGTGAGTAAACATTGCCCCCCAAACCTGTGACTAACCCCGAAACTTAAAACCCTCACCTCAGCCAGTGAGCCCCCCCCCCTTGGTGAACCAGCATTCACCCTGCAGCCTGAATCATTCTATAGACTGCAGCCGCTCTATAGGGTGCAGCCGCTCTATAGGATGCAGCCTCTCTCTAGACTGCAGTCTCTCTATAGGGTGCAGTCTCTCTATAGGATGCAGCCTCTCTCTAGACTGCAGTCTCTCTATAGGGTGCAGCCGCTCTATAGGATGCAGCCTCTCTCTAGACTGCAGTCTCTCTATAGGGTGCAGTCTCTCTATAGGATGCAGCCTCTCTCTAGACTGCAGCCATTCTATAGGATACAGCTGCTCTATAGGACGCAGCCTCTCGACTGCAGCCTCTCTATAGGGTGCAGTCTCTCTATAGGATGCAGTCACTCTATAGGATACGGCCTCTCTATAGACTGCAGCCTCTCTACAGATGACATTATCTCTATGGATGCAGACTCTCCATAGGATGCAGCCACTCTATAGGATGCAGCCACTCTATAGGATGCAGCCTCTCTATAGGCTACAGCCTCTGTTTCGACTGCAGTCTCTCTGGGGGGCACGGCAGCTTAGTGGTTAGCACTAATGCTTCACAGCTCCAGGGTCCCAGGTTCGATTCCGGCTTGGGTCACTGTCTGTGCGGAGTCTGCACATCCTCCCCGTGTGTGCGTGGGTTTCCTCCGGGTGCCCCGGTTTCCTCCCACAGTCCAAAGATGTGCAGGTTAGGTGGATTGGCCATGATAAATTGCCCTTAGTGTCCAAAATTGCCCTTAGTGTTGGGTGGGGTTACTGGGTTATGGGGCTAGGGTGGGGGTGTGGGCTTAGGTGGGGTGCTCTTTCCAAGGGCCGGTGCAGACACGATGGGCCGAATGGCCTCCTTCTGCACTGTAAATTCTATGATTCCATAAGATGCAGCCTCTCTATAGACTGCAGTCCCTATAGGATGCAGCCTCTCTATAGGCAACAGCCTCTCTATAGGATGCAGCCTCCCTTTAGACTACAGCCTCTCTATAGATAGCAGCATCTCTATAGGATGCAATCTCTCTATAAGGTGCAGCCCCCGATAGGATGCAGCCTCTCCATAGGATGCTGTGGCTCTATAGACTGAAGTCCCTTTTTTCGACTGTAGTCTCTCTATGGGATGCAGATTCTCGAAAGACTGCAGCCCGTCTCTCGGATACAGTCTTCTTTAAGTGCAGCCTCTCTATAGACTGCAGCTGTCTATAGGATGCAGTCTCTCTATACGATTCAGCCTCCATATGGACTGCAGCCTCTCTACAGGATGTAGCCAATCCATAGACGGCAGCCTCTCTATAGGGTGCAGCCTCTCTATAGGATGCAGTCTCACTATAGGATGCATCCTCTCTATAGAATGTAGTCTCATTATAGGATGCAGCCTCTCTATAGGATTCTGCCTTGCCATACGCTACAGCCTCTCTATATGATGCTGCCCCTCTATAGGAGGCAGCCTTGCTATAGGCTGCAGTTACTGTAGGATGCAGCCTCTCTATAAGATGCAGTCTCTCTCTAGGATGCAACCTCGGTATATGATGCTGCCTCTCTATACAATGTTGCCCCTCTATAGTATGCAGCCTCTCTGTAGGATGCAGCCTCGCTATCGGATGCGGTCTCTCTATATGATGCACTGTCGATCGGATGCAACCTCTCTATAGGATTCTGCTTCACTATAGGCTGCAGCATCACTCACTATATGATGCTCCTCTCTATACGATGCTCCCCCTCTATAGGATGCTGCCTCGCTATAAGCTGCAGCCTCTCTATAGGATTCAGTCTCTCTATAGGATGCAGTCTTTTTCTTTACGAGCAACAACACAAACTGACTGTTGAGCTTCATTGGAATCCTTTAATGAGACATTGCCACATTTGCCGTAACAGGACGATGCCCAATCCAGCCCATCACAGTGAACAATGAGAATAATTGGGGGAGGGGGAGAAGAATAATGGAGAAAACAATGATTCAGCTGGATTTCACCCTGAGCGATGGGAATGAAAATCAGCTGGGTGTTATTGAGAGAGTTTCAGTGTCGGCCTTTTGTTGAGATACAGGCTGGTTGCAAATGTTACTTGCTGGCCAGCAGCTCCAGCTCCTGCCCTCCATCTGTGTGTAGAATGTGTCTGGGAGAGCACAGCTTCTTGTCCAAAAAAACAGCAACATGAGGGAGCTTCACCTCCCATCTCCCACAGCAAGAAACACAGGCCAGAGCAGCTGGGGAAGATGGGAAACCAGCCGGCAAAAGGTCAGGATCCAGGTTTGAGATTCTTACCTGAAAGTTTGTTTGAAGTAATGTTGCCAGCAGTGTATGACAGAGTGTGAGTAACAGTGTGACAGAAAGCGAGTAATAGTGTGACAGAAAGCGAGTAATAGTGTGACAGAAAGCGAGTAATAGTGTGACAGAGTGTGAGTAACAGGTTGTGACAGAGTGTGAGTAAAGTTGTGACAGAGTGTGAGTAACAGTGTGACAGAGTGTGAGTAACAGTGTGACAGAGTGTGAGTATCAGTGTGACAGAGTGTGAGTATCAGTGTGACAGAGTGCAAGTGACAGTGTGACAGAGTGTGAGTAACAGTGTGACACAATGCGAGTAACAGGGTGACAGAGTGTGAGTAACAGTGTGACAGAAAGCGAGTAATAATGTGACAGATTGTGAGTAACAGTGTGACAGAGTGTGAGTAACAGTGTGACACAATGCGAGTAACAGGGTGACAGAGTGTGAGTAACAGTGTGACAGAAAGCGAGTAATAGTGTGACAGAGTGTGAGTAACAGGTTGTGACAGAGTGTGAGAAAAGTTGTGTCAGAGTGTGAGTAACAGTGTGACAGAGTGTGAGTAACAGTGTGACAGAATACGAGTAACAGTGTGACAGAGTGTGAGTAACAGTGTGACAGAGTGTGAGTAACAGTGTGACAGAGTGTGAGTAACAGTGTGACAGTGTGCGAGTAACAATGTGACAGAGTGCGAGTAACAGTGTGACAGTGTGCGAGTAACAATGTGACAGAGTGCGAGTAACAGTGTGACAGAGTGTGAGTAACAGTGTGACACAATGCGAGTAACAGGGTGACAGAGTGTGAATAACAGTGTGACAGAGTGTGAATAACAGTGTGACAGAGTGTGAGTAACAGTGTGACAGAGTGTGAGTAACAGTGTGACAGAGTGCGAGTAACAGTGTGACAGAGTGTGAGTAACAGTGTGACACAATGCGAGTAACAGGGTGACAGAGTGTGAATAACAGTGTGACAGAGTGTGAATAACAGTGTGACAGAGTGTGAATAACAGTGTGACAGAGTGTGAGTAACAGTGTGACAGAATGTGAATAACAGTGTGAGAGAGTGTGAGTAACAGGTTGTGACAGAGTGTGAGTAAAGTTGTGACAGAGTGTGAGTAACAGTGTGACAGTGTGTGAGTAACAGTGTGACAGTGTGAGTATCAGTGTGACAGAGTGCGAGTGACAGTGTGACAGAGTGTGAGTAACAGTGTGACAGAGTGTGAGTATCAGTGTGACAGAGTGCGAGTGACAGTGTGACAGAGTGTGAGTAACAGTGTGACAGAAAGCGAGTAATAGTGTGACAGAGTGTGAGTAACAGTGTGACACAATGCGAGTAACAGGGTGACAGAGTGTGAGTAACAGTGTGACAGAAAGCGAGTAATAGTGTGACAGAGTGTGAGTAACAGTGTGACAGAAAGCGAGTAACAGTGTGACAGAGTGTGAGTAACAGTGTGACAGAGTGTGAGTAACAGTGTGACACAATGCGAGTAACAGGGTGACAGAGTGTGAGTAACAGTGTGACAGAACGCGAGTAATAGTGTGACAGAGTGTGAGTAACAGGTTGTGACAGAGTGTGAGTAAAGTTGTGACAGAGTGTGAGTAACAGTGTGACAGAGTGTGAGTAACAGTGTGACAGTGTGCGAGTAACAGTGTGACAGAATACGAGTAACAGTGTGACAGAGTGTGAGTAACAGTGTGAAAGAGTGTGAGTAACAGTGTGACAGTGTGAGTAACAGTGTGACAGAGTGAGTGTAACAGTGTGACAGAGTGTGAGTAACAGTGTGACAGAGTGTGAGTAACAGTGTGACAGTGTGAGTAACAGTGTGACAGAGTGAGTAACAGTGTGACACAATACGAGTAACAGTGTGACAGAGTGTGAGTAACAGTGTGACAGTGTGAGTAACAGTGTGACAGTGTGAGTAACAGTGTGACAGAGTGTGAGTAACAGTGTGACACAATGCGAGTAACAGTGTGACAGAGTGTGAGTAACAGTGTGACAGTGTGAGTAACAGTGTGACAGAGTGTGAGTAACAGTGTGCCAGAGTGTGAGTAACAATGTGACAGAGTGTGAGTAACAGTGTGACAGAATACGAGTAACAGTGTGACAGAGTGTGTGTGACAGTGTGACAGTGTGAGTAACAGTGTGACAGAGTGTGAGTAACAGTGTGACAGTGTGAGTAACAGTGTGACAGTGTGAGTAACAGTGTGACAGAGTGTGAGTAACAGTGTGACACAATGCGAGTAACAGTGTGACAGAGTGTGAGTAACAGTGTGACAGTGTGAGTAACAGTGTGACAGAGTGTGAGTAACAGTGTGACAGAGTGTGAGTAACAGTGTGACAGAGTGTGAGTAACAGTGTGACAGAATACGAGTAACAGTGTGACAGAGTGTGAGTAACAGTGTGACAGAGTGTGAGTAACAGTGTGACAGAATACGAGTAACAGTGTGACAGAATACGAGTAACAGTGTGACAGAGTGTGAGTAACAGTGTGACAGAGTGTGAGTAACAGTGTGACAGAGTGTGAGTAAAGTTGTGACAGAGTGTGAGTAACAGTGTGACAGAGTGTGAGTAACAGTGTGACAGAGTGTGAGTAAAGTTGTGACAGAGTGTGAGTAACAGTGTGACAGAGTGTGAGTATCAGTGTGACAGAGTGCGAGTGACAGTGTGACAGAGTGTGAGTAACAGTGTGACACAATGCGAGTAACAGGGTGACAGAGTGTGAGTAACAGTGTGACAGAAAGCAAGTAATAGTGTGACAGATTGTGAGTAACAGTGTGACACAATGCGAGTAACAGGGTGACAGAGTGTGAGTAACAGTGTGACAGAAAGCGAGTAATAGTGTGACAGAGTGTGAGTAACAGGTTGTGACAGAGTGTGAGTAAAGTTGTGACAGAGTGTGAGTAACAGTGTGACAGAGTGTGAGTAACAGTGTGACAGTGTGCGAGTAACAATGTGACAGAGTGCGAGTAACAGTGTGACAGAGTGTGAGTAACAGTGTGACAGTGTGCGAGTAACAATGTGACAGAGTGCGAGTAACAGTGTGACAGAATACGAGTAACAGGGTGACAGAGTGTGAGTAACAGTGTGACAGAGTGTGAGTAACAGTGTGACAGAATACGAGTAACAGTGTGACAGAATACGAGTAACAGTGTGACAGAGTGCGAGTAACAGTGTGACAGAGTGTGAGTAACAGTGTGACAGAATACGAGTAACAGTGTGACAGAATACGAGTAACAGTGTGACAGAGTGCGAGTAACAGTGTGACAGAGTGTGAGTAACAGTGTGACAGGGTGTGAGTAACAGTGTGACAGAATGCGAGTACCAGTGTGACAGAGTGTGAGTAACAGTGTGACAGTGTGAGTAACAGTGTGACAGTATACGAGTAAAAATGTGACAGAGTGTGAGTAACAGTGTGACAGTGTGAGTAACAGTGTGACAGGGTGTGAGTAACAGTGTGACAGAATGCGAGTACCAGTGTGACAGAGTGTGAGTAACAGTGTGACAGTGTGAGTAACAGTGTGACAGTATACGAGTAAAAATGTGACAGAGTGTGAGTAACAGTGTGACAGTGTGAGTAACAGTGTGACAGAGTGTGAGTAACAGTGTGACAGGGTGTGAGTAACAGTGTGACAGAATGCGAGTACCAGTGTGACAGAGTGTGAGTAACAGTGTGACAGTGTGAGTAACAGTGTGACAGAGTGTGAGTAACAGTGTGACAGGGTGTGAGTAACAGTGTGACAGAATGCGAGTAACAGTGTGACAGAGTGCGAGTAACAGTGTGACAGAATGCGAGTAACAATGTGACAGAGTGTGAGTAACAGTGTGACAGTGTAACAGTGTGACAGAGTGTGAGTAACAGTGTGACAGAGTGTGAGTAACAGTGTGACAGTATACAAGTAACAGCGTGACAGAGTGCGAGCAACAGTGCGACAGAGTGTGAGTAAAGTTGTGACAGAGTGTGAGTAACAGGTTGTGACAGAGTGTGAGTAACAGGTTGTGACAGAGTGTGAGTAAAGTTGTGACAGAGTGTGAGTAACAGTGTGACAGAGTGTGTGTAACAGTGTGGCAGTGTGAGTAACAGTGACAGAGTGAGTAACAGTGTGACAGAGTGTGAGTAACAGTGTGACAGAGTGTGAGTAACAGTGTGACACAATGCGAGTAACAGTGTGACAGAGTGAGTAACAGTGTGACAGAAAGCGAGTAACAGTGTGACATAGTGTGAGTAACAGTGTGACAGAGTGTGAGTAACAGTGTGACAGAGTGTGAGTAACAGTGTGACACAATGCGAGTAACAGTGTGACAGAGTGAGTAACAGTGTGACAGAGTGTGAGTAACAGTGTGACAGTGTGAGTAACATTGTGACAGAGTGTGAGTAACAGTGTGACAGAGTGTGAGTATCAGTGTGACAGTATACGAGTAAAAGTGTGACAGAATGCGAGTAACAGTGTGACAGAGTGAGTAACAGTGTGACAGAGTGTGAGTAACAGTGTGACAGAGTGTGAGTTACAGTGTGTCAGAGTGTGAGTAACAGTGTGACACAATGCGAGCAACAATGTGACAGTGCGAGTAACAGTGTGACGGAGTGCCTGTGAAAGAGTGTAACAGTGTGACAGAACGCGAGTAACAGTGTGACAGAGTGTGAGTAACAGGTTGTGACAGAGTGTGAGTAAAGTTGTGACAGAGTGTGAGTAACAGTGTGACAGAGTGTGTGTAACAGTGTGACAGTGTGAGTAACAGGGTGACAGAGTGTGAGTAACAGTGTGACACAATGCGAGTAACAGTGTGACAGAGTGTGAGTAACAGTGTGACAGAGTGTGAGTAACAGTGTGACAGTGTGAGTAATAGTGTGACAGAGTGTGAGTAACAGTGTGACACAATGCGAGTAACAGTGTGACAGTGTGTGTAACAGTGTGACAGAGTGTGAGTAACAGTGTGACAGTGTGAGTAACAGTGTGACAGAGTGTGAGTAACAGTGTGACAGTGTGAGTAACAGTGTGACAGTATACGAGTAAAAATGTGACAGAGTGTGAGTAACAGTGTGACAGAGTGTGAATAACAGTGTGACACAATGCGAGTAACAGTGTGACAGAGTGTGTGTAACAGTGTGACAGTGTGAGTAACAGTGTGACAGTATACGAGTAAAAATGTGACAGAGTGTGAGTAAAAGTGTGACACAATGCGAGTTTGGGGCAGCACGGTAGCCTTGTGGATAGCACAATTGCTTCACAGCTCCAGGGTCCCAGGTTCGATTCCGGCTTGGGTCACTGTCTGTGCGGAGTCTGCACGTCCTCCCCGTGTCTGCGTGGGTTTCCTCCGGGTGCTCCGGTTTCCTCCCACAGTCCAAAGATGTGCAGGTTAGGTGGATTGGCCATGCTAAATTGCCCTTAGCGTCCAAAATTGCCCTTAGTGTTGGGTGGGGTTACTGGGTTATGGGGATAGGGTGGAGGTGTTGACCTTGGGTGGGGTGCTCTTTCCAAGAGCCGGTGCAGACTCGATGGGCCGAATGGCCTCCTTCTGCACTGTAAATTCTATGATAAATTCTATGATAATCTATGAGTAACAGGGTGACAGAATGCGAGTACCAGTGTGACAGAGTGTGAGTAACAGTGTGACAGTGTGAGTAACAGTGTGACAGAGTGTGAGTAACAATGTGACAGAGTGTGAGTAACAGTGTGACAGTGTAACAGTGTGACAGAGTGTGAGTAACAGTGTGACAGAGTGTGAGTAACAGTGTGACAGTATACAAGTAACAGCGTGACAGAGTGCGAGCAACAGTGCGACAGAGTGTGAGTAAAGTTGTGACAGAGTGTGAGTAACAGGTTGTGACAGAGTGTGAGTAACAGGTTGTGACAGAGTGTGAGTAACAGGTTGTGACAGAGTGTGAGTAAAGTTGTGACAGAGTGTGAGTAACAGTGTGACAGAGTGTGTGTAACAGTGTGGCAGTGTGAGTAACAGTGACAGAGTGAGTAACAGTGTGACAGAGTGTGAGTAACAGTGTGACAGAGTGTGTGTAACAGTGTGACAGTGTGAGTAACAGTGTGACAGAGTGTGTGTAACAGTGTGACACAATGCGAGTAACAGTGTGACAGAGTGTGTGTAACAGTGTGGCAGTGTGAGTAACAGTGACAGAGTGAGTAACAGTGTGACAGAGTGTGAGTAACAGTGTGACAGAGTGTGAGTAACAGTGTGACACAATGCGAGTAACAGTGTGACATAGTGTGAGTAACAGTGTGACAGTGTGAGTAACAGTGTGACAGAGTGTGTGTAACAGTGTGACAGAGTGTGAGTAACAGTGTGACATAGTGTGAGTAACAGTGTGACAGAGTGTGAGTAACAGTGTGACAGAGTGTGTGTAACAGTGTGACAGAAAGCGAGTAACAGTGTGACATAGTGTGAGTAACAGTGTGACAGTGTGAGTAACAGTGTGACAGAGTGTGAGTAACAGTGTGACAGAGTGTGAGTAACAGTGTGACACAATGCGAGTAACAGTGTGACAGAGTGCGAGTAACAGTGTGACAGAGTGAGTAACAGTGTGACAGAGTGTGAGTAACAGTGTGACATAGTGTGAGTAACAGTGTGACAGAGTGTGAGTAACAGTGTGACAGAGTGTGTGTAACAGTGTGACAGAAAGCGAGTAACAGTGTGACATAGTGTGAGTAACAGTGTGACAGTGTGAGTAACAGTGTGACAGAGTGTGAGTAACAGTGTGACAGAGTGTGAGTAACAGTGTGACAGAGTGTGAGTAACAGTGTGACACAATGCGAGCAACAATGTGACAGTGCGAGTAACAGTGTGACGGAGTGCCTGTGAAAGAGTGTAACAGTGTGACAGTGAGTGAGTAGCCGTGTGACAGAGTGTGAGTAACAGTGTGACAGAGTACGAGTAACAGTCTGACGGTGTGCCAGTAACAGTGTGACAGAGTGTGTGTAACAGTGTGACAGTGTGAGTAACAGTGACAGAGTGAGTAACAGTGTGACAGAGTGTGAGTAACAGTGTGACAGAGCGCCAGTAACAGTGTGACAGAGTGTGAGTAACAGTGTGACAGTGTAACAGTGTGAGTAACAGTGTGACAGTATACAACTAACAGTGTGACAGAGTGCGAGCAACAGTGTGACAGAGTGTGAGTAAAGTTGTGACAGAGTGTGAGTAACAGTTTGTGACAGAGTGTGAGTAAAGTTGTGACAGAGTGTGAGTAACAGTGTGACAGAGTGTGAGTAACAGTGTGACAGAGTGTGAGTGAAGTTGTGACAGAGTGTGAGTAACAGTGTGACCGAGTGTGAGTAACAGTGTGACCGAGTGTGAGTAACAGTGTGACACAATGCGAGTAACAGTGTGACAGAGTGAGTAACAGTGTGACAGTGCGAGTAACAGTGTGACAGTGCGAGTAACAGTGTGACAGAGTGTGAGTAACAGTGTGACAGAGTGAGTAACAGTGTGACAGTGTGAGTAACAGTGTGACAGAGTGTGAGTAACAGTGTGACACAATGCGAGTAACAGTGTGACAGAGTGAGTAACAGTGTGACAGAGTGTGAGTAACAGTGTGACAGTGTGAGTAACATTGTGACAGTGAGCGAGTAGCCGTGTGACAGAGTGTGAGTAACAGTGTGACAGTGTGCCAGTAACAGTGTGACAGTGTGCCAGTAACAGTGTGACAGAGTGTGAGTAACAGTGTGACAGTGTGTGAGTAACAGTGTGACAGAGTGTGAGTAACAGTGTGACAGGGTGCCAGTAACAGTGTGACAGAGTGTGAGTAACAGTGTGACAGAATGCGAGTACCAGTGTGACAGAGTGTGTGTAACAGTGTGACAGTGTGAGTAACAGTGTGACAGGGTGTGAGTAACAGTGTGACAGGGTGTGAGTAACAGTGTGACAGAGTGTGAGTAACAGTGTGTGAGTAAAAGTGTGACTCAATGCGAGTAACAGTGTGACAGAATGCGAGTAACAATGTGACAGAATGCGAGTAACAATGTGACAGAGTGTGAGTAACAGTGTGACAGAATGCGAGTAACAATGTGACAGAGTGTGAGTAACAGTGTGTGAGTAAAAGTGTGACTCAATGCGAGTAACAGTGTGACAGAGTGCGAGTAACAGTGTGACAGAATGCGAGTAACAATGTGACAGAGTGTGAGTAACAGTGTGACAGTGTAACAGTGTGAGAGAGTGTGAGTAACAGTGTGACAGAGTGTGAGTAACAGTGTGACACAATGCGAGTAACAGTGTGACAGAGTGAGTAACAGTGTGACAGAAAGCGAGTAACCGTGTGACAGTGCGAGTAACAGTGTGACAGTGCGAGTAACAGTGTGACAGAGTGTGAGTAACAGTGTGACAGAGTGAGTAACAGTGTGACAGAGTGTGAGTAACAGTGTGACAGTGTGAGTAACAGTGTGACAGAGTGTGAGTAACAGTGTGACAGAGTGTGAGTAACAGTGTGACACAATGCGAGTAACAGTGTGACAGAGTGAGTAACAGTGTGACAGAAAGCGAGTAACAGTGTGACAGAGTGTGAGTAACAGTGTGACAGCGTGTGAGTAACAGTGTGACAGAGTGTGAGTAACAGTGTGACAGAATGCGAGTAACAATGTGACAGTGCGAGTAACAGTGTGACGGAGTGCCTGTGACAGAGTGTGAGTAACAGTGTGACAGTGTGCGAGTAGCTGTGTGACAGAGTGTGAGTAACAGTGTGACAGAGTACGAGTAACAGTCTGACGGAGTGCCAGTAACAGTGTGACAGAGTGTGAGTAACAGTGTGACAGTGTGTGAGTAACAGTGTGACAGAGTGTGAGTAACAGTGTGACAGTGTGCCAGTAACAGTGTGACAGTGTGCCAGTAACAGTGTGACAGGGTGTGAGTAACAGTGTGACAAAGTGAGTAACAGTGTGACAGTGTGTGAGTAACAGTGTGACAGTGTGCCAGTAACAGTGTGACAGTGTGCCAGTGACAGTGTGACAGTGTTTGACTAACAGTGTGACAGTGTTTGAGTAAGTGTGACAGTGTTTGAGTAACAGTGTGACAGTAGCAGTGTGACAGTGTTTTAGTAACAGTGTGACAGTGTTTGAGTAACAGTGTGACAGTGTGTGAGTAACAGTGTGACAGTGTGCCAGTAACAGTGTGACAGTGTGTGAGTAACAGTGTGACAGTGTGTGAGTAACAGTGTGACAGTGTGCCAGTAACAGTGTGACAGAGTGCCAGTAACAGTGTGACAGTGTTTGAGTAACAGTGTGACAGTGTTTGAGTAACAGTGTGACAGTGTGCCAGTAACAGTGTGACAGTGTTTGAGCAACAGTGTGACAGTGTGCCAGTAACAGTGTGACAGTGTGTGAGTAACAGTGTGACAGTGTTTGAGTAAGTGTGACAGTGTTTGAGTAACAGTGACAGTAGCAGTGTGACAGTGTTTGAGTAACAGTGTGACAGTGTTTGAGTAACAGTGTGACAGTGTGTGAGTAACAGTGTGACAGTGTGCCAGTAATAGTGTGACAGAGTGTGAGTAACAGTGTGACAGTGTGCCAGTAACAGTGTGACAGAGTGTGAGTAACAGTGTGACAGTGTGCCAGTAACAGTGTGACAGAGTCTGAGTAACAGTGTGACAGAGTGTGAGTAACAGTGTGACAGTGTGCCAGTAATAGTGTGACAGAGTGTGAGTAACAGTGTGACAGTGTGCCAGTAACAGTGTGACAGTGTGCCAGTAACAGTGTGACAGGGTGTGAGTAACAGTGTGACAGTGTGTGAGTAACAGTGTGACAGTGTTTGAGTAACAGTGTGACAGTGTGCCAGTAACAGTGTGACAGTGTTTGAGTAACAGTGTGACAGAGTCTGAGTAACAGTGTGACAGAGTGTGAGTAACAGTGTGACAGTGTGCCAGTAACAGTGTGACAGAGTGTAACAGTGTGACAGTGTGCCAGTAACAGTGTGACAGAGTGTGAGTAACAGTGTGACAGAGTGTGAGTAACAGTGTGACAGTGTGCCAGTAACATTGTGACAGTGTGCCAGTAACAGTGTGACAGTGTTTGAGTAACAGTGTGACAGTGTGCCAGTAACAGTGTGACAGTGTGCCAGTAACAGTGTGACAGGGTGTGAGTAAAAGTGTGACAGTGTGTGAGTAACAGTGTGACAGTGTGCCAGTAACAGTGTGACAGTGTGCCAGTAACAGTGTGACAGAGTGTGAGTAACAGTGTGACAGTGTGTGAGTAACAGTGTGACAGTGTGTGAGTAACAGTGTGACAGAGTGCCAGTAACAGTGTGACAGTGTGCCAGTAACAGTGTGACAGAGTGTGAGTAACAGTGTGACAGTGTGTGAGTAACAGTGTGACAGTGTGCCAGTAACAGTGTGACAGTGTGCCAGTAACAGTGTGACAGGGTGTGAGTAACAGTGTGGCAGTGTGTGAGTAACAGTGTGACAGTGTGCCAGTAACAGTGTGACAGGGTGTGAGTAACAGTGTGACAGTGTGTGAGTAACAGTGTGACAGGGTGTGAGTAACAGTGTGCCAGTAACAGTGTGACAGGGTGTGAGTAACAGTGTGACAGTGTGTGAGTAACAGTGTGGCAGTGTGTGAGTAACAGTGTGACAGTGTGCCAGTAACAGTGTGACAGGGTGTAAGTAACAGTGTGACAGTGTGTGAGTAACAGTGTGACAGTGTGGCAGTAACAGTGTGACAGTGTTTGACTAACAGTGTGACAGTGTTTGAGTAAGTGTGACAGTGTTTGAGTAACAGTGTGACAGTAGCAGTGTGACAGTGTTTGAGTAACAGTGTGACAGTGTTTGAGTAACAGTGTGACAGTGTGCCAGTAACAGTGTGACAGAGTGTGAGTAACAGTGTGACAGTGTGCCAGTAACAGTGTGACAGTGTTTGAGTAACAGTGTGACAGTGTGTGAGTAACAGTGTGACAGTGTGCCAGTAACAGTGTGACAGTGTTTGAGCAACAGTGTGACAGTGTGCCAGTAACAGTGTGACAGTGTGCCAGTAACAGTGTGACAGTGTTTGAGTAAGTGTGACAGTGTTTGAGTAACAGTGTGACAGTGTGCCAGTAATAGTGTGACAGAGTGTGAGTAACAGTGTGACAGTGTGCCAGTAGCAATGTGACAGAGTGTGAGTAACAGTGTGCCAGTAACAGTGTGACAGGGTGTGAGTAACAGTGTGACAGTGTGCCAGTAACAGTGTGACAGTGTTTGAGTAACAGTGTGACAGAGTGTGAGTAACAGTGTGACAGAGTGTGAGTAACAGTGTGACAGTGTGCCAGTAACAGTGTGACAGAGTGTGAGTAACAGTGTGACAGTGTGTGAGTAACAGTGTGACAGAGTGTGAGTAACAGTGTGACAGAGTGTGAGTAACAGTGTGCCAGTGTGCCAGTAACAGTGTGACAGAGTGCGAGTAACAGTGTGACAGTGTGCCAGTAACAGTGTGACAGTGTGCCAGTAACAGTGTGACAGGGTGTGAGTAACAGTGTGACAGAGTGTGAGTAACAGTGTGCCAGTAACAGTGTGACAGAGTGTGAGTAACAGTGTGACAGTGTGCCAGTAACAGTGTGACAGTGTGCCAGTAACAGTGTGACAGGGTGTGAGTAACAGTGTGACAGCGTGTGAGTAACAGTGTGACAGAGTGTGAGTAACAGTGTGACAGTGTGCCAGTGACAGTGTGACAGAGTGTAACAGTGTGACAGTGTGCCAGTAACAGTGTGACAGTGTTTGAGTAACAGTGTGACAGAGTGTGAGTAACAGTGTGACAGTGTGTGCCAGTAACAGTGTGACAGTGTGCCAGTAACAGTGTGACAGAGTGTGAGTAACAGTGTGACAGGGTGTGAGTAACAGTGTGGCAGTGTGTGAGTAACAGTGTGACAGTGTGTGCCAGTAACAGTGTGACAGGGTGTGAGTAACAGTGTGACAGTGTGTGAGTAACAGTGTGACAGTGTGCCAGTAACAGTGTGACAGAGTGTGAGTAACAGTGTGACAGTGTGCCAGTAACAGTGTGACAGGGTGTGAGTAACAGTGTGACAGTGTGCCAGTAACAGTGTGACAGAGTGTGAGTAACAGTGTGACAGGGTGTGAGTAACAGTGTGGCAGTGTGTGAGTAACAGTGTGACAGTGTGCCAGTAACAGTGTGACAGGGTGTGAGTAACAGTGTGACAGTGTGTGAGTAACAGTGTGACAGTGTGCCAGTAACAGTGTGACAGGGTGTGAGTAACAGTGTGACAGTGTGTGAGTAACAGTGTGACAGTGTGCCAGTAACAGTGTGACAGTGTGCCAGTAACAGTGTGACAGTGTGCCAGTAACAGTGTGACAGTGTGTGAGTAACAGTGTGACAGTGTGCCAGTAACAGTGTGACAGAGTGTGAGTAACAGTGTGACAGTGTGCCAGTAACAGTGTGACAGGGTGTGAGTAACAGTGTGACAGTGTGCCAGTAACAGTGTGACAGAGTGTGAGTAACAGTGTGACAGGGTGTGAGTAACAGTGTGGCAGTGTGTGAGTAACAGTGTGACAGAGTGTGAGTAACAGTGTGACAGGGTGTGAGTAACAGTGTGACAGGGTGTGAGTAACAGTGTGGCAGTGTGTGAGTAACAGTGTGACAGGGTGTGAGTAACAGTGTGACAGTGTGCCAGTAACAGTGTGACAGGGTGTGAGTAACAGTGTGACAGTGTGTGAGTAACAGTGTGACAGTGTGCCAGTAACAGTGTGACAGGGTGTGAGTAACAGTGTGACAGTGTGTGAGTAACAGTGTGACAGTGTGCCAGTAACAGTGTGACAGTGTGCCAGTAACAGTGTGACAGTGTTTGAGTAACAGTGTGACAGAGTGTGAGTAACAGTGTGCCAGTAACAGTGTGACAGAGTGCGAGTAACAGTGTGACAGTGTGTGAGTAACAGTGTGACAGTGTGCCAGTAACAGTGTGACAGAGTGTGAGTAACAGTGTGACAGTGTACCAGTAACAGTGTGACAGAGTGTGAGTAACAGTGTGACAGTGTGCCAGTAACAGTGTGACAGAGTGTGAGTAACAGTGTGACAGTGTGTGTGTAACAGTGTGACAGAGTGTGAGTAACAGTGTGAGTAACAGTGTGACAGGGTGTGTGTAACAGTGTGACAGGGTGTGAGTAACAGTGTGACAGGGTGTGAGTAACAGTGTGCCAGTAACAGTGTGACAGTGTGTGAGTAACAGTGTGACAGAGTGTGAGTAACAGTGTGACAGTGTGTGTGTAACAGTGTGACAGAGTGTGAGTAACCGTGTGTGTGGTGTGTGTAGGGGTGTCCCGTGGCGGCTGAGGATCCGGTGGGGGAGGGGTGGTGAGTGTCTGGTGGGGGGTGAGGGTCCGGGGGGTCCAGTGGGGTGGGTGAGGGTCCGGTGGGGGCTGAGGATCCGGTGGGGGATGAGGGTCCGGGGGGTCCGGTGGGGGGCGGGGGGGGGAGGGTCCAGGTAGCGCAGTGGAAGTTGCTCTGTGTGTATGTTGGGTCCGGGGGGTCCGGTGGGGGTGAGGGTCCGGGGGGGTGAGGGTCCGGGGGGTCCGGGGGGGTGAGTGTCCGGAGGGGTGAGGGTCCGGGGGGTCCGGTGGTGGTGAGGGTCCGGGGGGTCCGGTGGTGGTGAGGGTCCGGGGGGTCCGGTGGGGGTGAGGGTCCGGGGGGTCCGGTGGGGGTGAGTGTCCGGGGGTCCGGTGGGGGTGAGGGTCCGGGGGTCCGGTGGGGGTGAGGGTCCGGGGGGTCCGGTGGGGGTGAGGGTCCGGGGGGTCCGGGGGAGGTGAGTGTCCGGGGGGGTGAGGGTCCGGGGGGTCCGGTGGTGGTGGGGGTCCGTGGGGGTCCGGTGGGGGTGAGGGTCCGGTGGGGGGTGGGGGTCCAGGGGGGTGAGGGTCCGGTGGGGGGTGGGGGTCCGGGGGGGTGAGGGTCCGGGGGGTCCGGTGGGGGTGAGGGTCCGGGGGGGTGAGGGTCCGGTGGGGGTGACAGTCCAGTGGCAGTGAGTGTCCGGGGGGGGTGAGTGTCCGGGGGGGTGAGGGTCCGGGGGGGTGAGGGTCCGGGGGGTCCGGGGGGGTGAGTGTCCGGGGGGGTGAGGGTCCGGGGGGGTGAGGGTCCGGGGTGTCCGGTGGTGGTGGGGGTCCGGGGGGGTCCGGTGGGGGTGAGGGTCCGGTGGGGGGTGGGGGTCCAGGGGGGTGAGGGTCCGGGGGGGTGAGGGTCCGGGGGGGTGAGGGTCCGGCGGGGGTGACGGTCCAGTGGCAGTGAGTGTCCGGGGGGGGTGAGGGTCCGGGGGGGTGAGGGTCCGGGGGGGTGAGTGTCCGGGGGGGTGAAGGTCCGGGGGGGTGAGGGTCCGGGGGGTCCGGTGGGTCCGGTGGGGGTGAGGCTCCGGTTTGGATGAGGGTCCGGTGGTGGGTGGGGGTCCGGGGGGGGTGAGGGTCCGGTGGGGGTGAGGGTCCGGGGGGTCCGGTGGGGGGTGAGGGTCCGGTGGGGGTGAGTGTCCGGGGGGGTGAGGGTCCGGGGGGGGGGTGACGGTCCAGTGGCGATGAGTGTCCGGGGGGGGTGAGGGTCCGGTGGGGGTGAGGGTCCGGGGGGTCCGGTGGGGGGTGAGGGTCCGGTGGGGGTGAGTGTCCGGGGGGGTGAGGGTCCGGGGGGGGGTGACGGTCCAGTGGCGATGAGTGTCCGGGGGGGTGAGGGTCCGGGGGGGTCCGGTGGGGGTGAGGGTCCGGGGGGGGTGGGGGTCCGGTGGGGGTGGGGGTCCGGGGGGGGGGGGGGGTGCTGGTTGTCACGAGTGTTGGGCTGTGGTTTCGCTCCCACACGCTGTGTCAGGATGAATTGTGACTCTGTGACGCAGGGCTGTCACAAATCAAAGTTGATGCAAAGGAGTGGATGAGAGCCGGCATTGTTTCCACTGAGTGGGGAACAAACTTCCAGCGGAATGTTCTGGAAGCTGCTCTGTTGGTGATGCTGAGGCACAGACTAGTCCTTAAAGCAGTCATTTCCAAAGTCAGGGTCGTGACCCCCGGGTGGGCTGTGGGCGGGTTTCGGGAGGGTCGAGGAGCCCAGCAAGAAACACTGCCCCCCCCGACGCCAGCGCGCTGCGCATGCGCGGAGCCCAGCGGGAAACACTGCCCCCCACTGACGCCAGCGCGCTGCGCATGCGCGGAGCCCAGCGGGAAACACTGCCCCCCCCTGACGCCAGCGCGCTGCGCATGCGCGGAGCTCAGCGAGAAACACTGCCCCCCCCGACGCCAGCGCGCTGCACATGCGCGGAGCTCAGCGAGAAACACTGCCCCCCCTGACGTCAGCGCGCTGCACATGCGTGGAGCTCAGCGAGAAACACTGCCCCCCTGACGTCAGCGCGCTGCGCATGCGCGGAGCCCAGCGAGAAACACTGCCCCCCCCTGACGCCAGCGCGCTGCGCATGCGCGGAGCCCAGCGGGAAACACTGCCCCCCCCTGACGCCAGCGCGCTGCCCATGCGCGGAGCTCAGCGAGAAACACTGCCCCCCCCCGACGCCAGCGCGCTGCGCATGCGCGGAGCCCAGCGGGAAACACTGCCCCCCCCTGACATCAACGCGCTGCGCATGCGCGGAGCCCAGCGGGAAACACTGACCCCCCTGACGTCAGCGCGCTGCGCATGCGCGGAGCCCAGCGAGAAACACTGCCCCCCCCTGACGCCAGCGCGCTGCGCATGCGCGGAGCCCAGCGGGAAACACTGCCCCCCCCCTGACATCAGCGCGCTGCGCATGCGCGGAGCCCAGCGGGAAACAATGCCCCCCTGACGTCAGCGCGCTGTGCATGCGCGGAGCCCAGCGAGAAACACTGCCCCCCCCTGACGCCAGCGCGCTGCGCATGCGCGGAGCCCAGCGGGTAACACTGCCCCCCCTGACGCCAGCGCGCTGCGCATGCGCGGAGCTCAGCGAGAAACACTGCCCCCCCCTGATGCCAGCGCGCTGCGCATGCGCGGAGCTCAGTAGGAAACACTGCCCCCCCCCGACGCCAGCGCGCTGCGCATGCGCGGAGCTCAGCGAGAAACACTGCCCCCCCCCTGACGTCAGCGCGCTGCGCACGCGCAGAGCTCAGCGAGAAACACTGCCCCCCTGACGCCAGCGCGCTGCGCATGCGCGGAGCTCAGCGAGAAACACTGCCCCCCCCCTGACGTCAGCGCGCTGTGCATGCGCGGAGCCCAGCGGGAAACACTGCCCCCCCCTGACGTCAGCGCGCTGCGCATGCGCGGAGCCCAGCGAGAAACACTGCCCTCCCTGACGCCAGCGCGCTGCGCATGTGCGGAGCCCAGCGGGAAACACTGCCCCCCCTGACGCCAGCGCGCTGCGCATGCGCGGAGCTCAGCGAGAAACACTGCCGCCCCCTGACGCCAGCGCGCTGCGCATGCGCGGAGCTCAGCAGGAAACACTGCCGCCCCCTGACGTCAGCGCGCTGCACATGCGCGGAGCCCAGCGGGTAACACTGCCCCCCCCCGACGCCAGCGCGCAGCGCATGCGCGGAGCTCAGCGAGAAACACTGCCCCCCTGACGTCAGCGCGCTGTGCATGCGCGGAGCTCAGCGAGAAACACTGCCCCCCTGACGTCAGCGCGCTGTGCATGCGCGGAGCTCAGCGAGAAACACTGCCCCCCCCCGACGCCAGCGCGCTGCGCATGCGCGGAGCTCAGCGAGAAACACTGCCCCCCCCCGACGCCAGCGCGCTGTGCATGCGCGGAGCCCAGCGGGAAACACTGCCCCCCCTGACGCCAGCGCGCTGCGCATGCGCGGAGCTCAGCGAGAAACACTGCCCCCCCTGATGCCAGCGCGCTGCGCATGCGCGGAGCTCAGTAGGAAACACTGCCCCCCCCGACGCCAGCGCGCTGCGCATGCGCGGAGCTCATCGAGAAACACTGCCCCCCCCTGACGTCAGCGCGCTGCGCATGCGCAGAGCTCAGCGAGAAACACTGCCCCCCTGACGCCAGCGCGCTGCGCATGCGCGGAGCTCAGCGAGAAACACTGCCCCCCCCTGACGTCAGCGCGCTGTGCATGCGCGGAGCCCAGCGGGAAACACTGCCCCCCCCCTGACGTCAGCGCGCTGCGCATGCGCGGAGCCCAGCGAGAAACACTGCCTCCCCTGAC
Source organism: Scyliorhinus torazame (assembly GCF_047496885.1). Taxonomy (NCBI): domain Eukaryota; kingdom Metazoa; phylum Chordata; class Chondrichthyes; order Carcharhiniformes; family Scyliorhinidae; genus Scyliorhinus; species Scyliorhinus torazame. Next base: position 227,597,063 of record NC_092718.1, read on the forward strand.
GCCAGCGCGCTGCGCATGTGCGGAGCCCAGCGGGAAACACTGCCCCCCCTGACGCCAGCGCGCTGCGCATGCGCGGAGCTCAGCGAGAAACACTGCCCCCCCTGACGTCAGCGCGCTGCGCATGCGCGGAGCTCAGCGAGAGACACTGCCGCCCCCTGACGCCAGCGCGCTGCGCATGCGCGGAGCTCAGCAGGAAACACTGCCCCCCCCCGACGCCAGCGCGCTGTGCATGCGCGGAGCTCAGCGAGAAACACTGCCCCCCTGACGTCAGCGCGCTGACCCAGGAGAAGATTTTAAAATAAAATTGAACGCATTCTTCCTGTCTGACGTGACGGCAGAGACAGGTCACATGCCCCGAAGACACACGTCACGTTCTCTGGGCGCGATTGCGCGATTACGCTTCCTCCATTTTGTCAGCAGCAAACAAGCAGCAGGAAGAGAGACAGAACCGGCCAGGATCTCACAACTAAACCTGCTGGAGAGAGCTGCACAGGAGAGTCCACGGCAGCACACAGCAGTGGTGTGGCGGTATTGTCACTGGACAAGGCATTCAGAGACCCGGGGTAACTCTGGGGCTCCAGATTCCCAACCACATTTGGATTCAATAAAAACAAGGTTATTGAGGCACCAGAATCATGGCGGGACGCGGCCGTGAGATCCCGGGAGAGCCGGGAGAGCCGGGACGCTGCCGAGAGATCCCGGGAGCGCCGGGACGCGGCCGTGAGATCCCGGGAGAGCCGGGAGAGCCGGGACGCTGCCGAGAGATCCCAGGAGCGCCGGGACGCGGCCGAGAGATCCCGGGAGAGCCGGGAGAGCCGGGACGCGGCCGAGAGATCCCGGGAGAGCCGGGAGAGCCGGGACGCTGCCGAGAGATCCCAGGAGCGCCGGGACGCGGCCGAGAGATCCCGGGAGAGCCGGGAGAGCCGGGAGATCCGGGACGCGGCCGAGAGATCCCGGGACGCGGCCAAGAGATCCCGGGAGAGCCGGGACGCGGCCGAGAGATCCCGGGAGAGCCGGGACGCGGCCGAGAGATCCCGAGAGATCCCGGGAGATCCCGGGAGAGCTTCCCCAGCATTCCGATGGTCGTTATGCCTTTGCCACAATGGACAGGCCCGAGGCTCGCACAGCTCAGTCAGTTTAAGAACCCGCTTCTTAACGTCCGCCCGGTATCTTCAGCCTTGTCAAGGAGACCCCAGCCGGGGATGGGTCATCATTGGTCCCCACAAACCGGGCACCTGGGATCGAGCCTGGGGGTGTCCTGCCTGTGTGTGGTGGGTGTCCGGGGCGTTGTTCCATGGGCCCCCATGAGTCCTTGTTTCAGATGATGGGTTCTTCACAGTATGTGTGCAGTTTAAAGTCTCTGGCCTACAGCCTGTAATCAGCTTTGCAGCTCAGCAGAATCTTCCTCACAGCTTTTCCAGGACAGGCCTCTAGCTTCATATCAGCCTGTCCTTACAGAGTGTTATCACATTCTGCTCTCTGCTACACATAGGCCTTTTTTGGAGATTGGTCTTATATTTGATTTCTAAAAAAAGTTCATCATGTGAAAGAGAGAGTTAGAACTCTCCCAGGAAGGAGGGCCGGCTGCCCAAGAGGCCGAGGAGGAGGAGGTGCCAAGGAGGCGTCTCCTGAGGCCCCGAGTGTACCAGCACCGCCCGTCATTCGAGTACCCGCCGGACCGGACGTGCCGCCGGAGACTCCGGCTGAGCAGGGAGACAGTGCGGCATATCTGCCAGATGATGGCACACCTGGGACCGCAGGGGTATGGGGGAGGGGGTTGGGGTGCGGGGGAGGATCGGGGGAGTGGTTGGGACTGGACTGGGGCAGAGGGGGTGTTTCTCTGGTCCTGGGGTTAACTTGCTGATTGCTGTAACTGGCCTGTTGAGGGTCAGTGATGGGAAGTTGCTAACATTGTTCACTCTCCCACAGGACTCAACCCCTCCATTCGACGCTCTGCTATTCCCACCCCAAGAGACGCAACAACATTTGGCAAAGATAAACTTTTCCGGGAGCGTTCCCGCACTCTTCCCAGCAGGAAAGCAGCTGGTCCAGACGGGAGTGACTCTGTAACCCCCACAGGAAAACCTCAGACAGTATCAGCCCCCAGGGCTGGCAGTGAGGGGGCTGAGCAAAGCAGACTGCGGATCCAGGTCAGGGAGCTACTGGCAGAAGCCCAGGTCAAGGAGCTGGAAATGGGCCGGTTAAGGTGTGAGCTCAAACGTCAACAGGACAAACACAGGAAGCAGCTTCCGGAAGAGAAGTGGGGCTCTGACAATATTGAATCACAGCTACTGGAGCTGCAGGAGAAAACCCGGGGTTTCCAGCAGGAGGTGCAGGACCCGAGGACAGAGAAGGGAGTCCTGCAGGAACGGCTACTCTCCCTGGAGCAGCTCCGGGAAGCTGCAGAGTCTGACACTGACGGAAACTCTCTCAGTCTGGACGTTTCACCCAACAGTGACCCAGGCAACAGCCTCCAAACCCCATCGTCACTGGACAGGAATCGAACCAGGGGACCTGACAACACCTCAATGGCCATCAATGGGGTACAATCCCACAGCTTAATCTCACACACCAACAGTGGGACCCCCTCACTACACTCAGTGGGCTGTGACACAGCGTTAGACCCACCTACCATTGGCAGCAATGGTCTACAAGCTATCCCCCACTCCTCAGACGCGTCCAGCGAGGGATTGATGAAGGACATGGCTGAGAAGATTGAGCAGATGGAGCAGAAACATCATTCCACTGCTGAGGAACTGCAGGCAACGCTGCAGGAGCTCTCTGATCAGCAACTACTGCTCCAGGAGCTGACAGCAGAGAATGAGAAGCTGCTGGAGGAGAAAAGGACCCTGGAGGTCTCCTTGCAGCAGCAGGCAGCCAGGCAGAAGGTATCCCAGGATGGTCAGCGTGTGAGCAGGGGGTCAGAGATAGGGGACAGTGCGGAGCCTGATCAGGACAAGCTGCCAGTCAGTAACTGCTGGAGTCTGGAACAGGAGCAGCCAGGAACTGATCTCCTGGTGAAAAGTCTGAGAGAGAAGGTCAGAAACCTGCAGCTGCTGCTGGAGGCAGAGCGAGAGGGAAATGCTTCAAACACAGAGACTCGGCCCAATTGTCACCATGAATACAGCGAGCAGGCAAATCAGATGGAACTGGAGAATCAGAAAAAAGAGGAGCTGAAGGTGGGGGAAGGTGCAGCGGAAATGGGAATGCTTCAGGAGGTTCTCCGGGAAACTCAGTGTGAGAAAGAACGTTTACAACTGGAGTGTTCAGCACTGAGGGAGACATCCCGACAGAATACCAGTGAAATCATTCGCCTGCACAGCCTCGTAGTAAAGGTGAGCATACTCTGCCTGAAGTGTTGTGTGTTTGTGGTGGATTTGTTCCTGAAGGTGCTGACTCTCACTGGGACACATTTCTTGAAGGTGCTGACTCTCACTGGGACACAGTTCCTGAAGGTGCTGACTCTCACTGGGACACAGTTCCTGAAGGTGCTGACTCTCACTGGGGGACAGTTCCTGAAGGTGCTGACTCTCACTGGGACACAGTTCCTGAAGGTGCTGACTCTCACTGGGACACAGTTCCTGAAGGTGCTGACTCTCACTGGGACACAGTCCCTGAAGGTGCTGACTCTCTCTGGGGGACACAGTTCCTGAAGGTGCTGACTCTCACTGGGAGACAGTTCCTGAAGGTGCTGACTCTCACTGGGACACAGTTCCAGAAGGTGCTGACTCTCACTGGGACACAGTTCCTGAAGGTGCTGACTCTCACTGGGGGACAGTTCCTGAAGGTGCTGACTCTCACTGGGGGACAGTTCCTGAAGGTGCTGACTCTCACTGGGAAACAGTTCCTGAAGGTGCTGACTCTCACTGGGACACAGTTCCTGAAGATGCTGACTCTCACTGGGACACAGTTCCTGAAGGTGCTGACTCTCACTGGGACACAGTTCCTGAAGGTGCTGACTCTCACTGGAGTACAGTTCCTGAAGGTGCTGACTCTCACTGGAGTACAGTTCCTGAAGGTGCTGACTCTCACTGGGAAACCGTTCCTGAAGGTGCTGACTCTCACTGGGACACAGTTCCTGAAGATGCTGACTCTCACTGGGACACAGTTCCTGAAGGTGCTGACTCTCACTGGGGGACAGTTCCTGAAGGTGCTGACTCTCACTGGGTGACAGTTCCTGAAGGTGCTGACTCTCACTGGGAGACAGTTCCTGAAGGTGCTGACTCTCACTGGGACACAGTTCCTGAAGGTGCTGACTCTCACTGGAGTACAGTTCCTGAAGGTGCTGACTCTCACTGGAGTACAGTTCCTGAAGGTGCTGACTCTCACTGGGAAACCGTTCCTGAAGGTGCTGACTCTCACTGGGACACAGTTCCTGAAGATGCTGACTCTCACTGGGACACAGTTCCTGAAGGTGCTGACTCTCACTGGGGGACAGTTCCTGAAGGTGCTGACTCTCACTGGGTGACAGTTCCTGAAGGTGCTGACTCTCACTGGGAGACAGTTCCTGAAGGTGCTGACTCTCACTGGCGGACAGTTCCTGAAGGTGCTGACTCTCACTGGGGGACACAGTTCCTGAAGGTGCTCAGTCTCACTGGGAGACAGTTCCTGAAGGTGCTGACTCTCACTGGAGTACAGTTCCTGAAGGTGCTGACTCTCACTGGAGTACAGTTCCTGAAGGTGCTGACTCTCACTGGGAAACAGTTCCTGAAGGTGCTGACTCTCACTGGGACACAGTTCCTGAAGATGCTGACTCTCACTGGGACACAGTTCCTGAAGGTGCTGACTCTCACTGGGACACAGTTCCTGAAGGTGCTGACTCTCACTGGAGTACAGTTCCTGAAGGTGCTGACTCTCACTGGAGTACAGTTCCTGAAGGTGCTGACTCTCACTGGGAAACCGTTCCTGAAGGTGCTGACTCTCACTGGGACACAGTTCCTGAAGATGCTGACTCTCACTGGGACACAGTTCCTGAAGGTGCTGACTCTCACTGGGGGACAGTTCCTGAAGGTGCTGACTCTCACTGGGTGACAGTTCCTGAAGGTGCTGACTCTCACTGGGACACAGTTCCTGAAGGTGCTGACTCTCACTGGCGGACAGTTCCTGAAGGTGCTGACTCTCACTGGGGGACACAGTTCCTGAAGGTGCTCAGTCTCACTGGGGACAGTTCCTCAAGGTGCTGACTCTCACTGGGGACAGTTCCTGAAGGTGCTGACTCTCACTGGGACACAGTTCCTGAAGGTGCTGACTCTCACTGGGACACAGTTCCTGAAGGTGCTGACTCTCACTGGAGACAGTTCCTGAAGGTGCTGACTCTCACTGGGAGACAGTTCCTGAAGGTGCTGACTCTCACTGGCGGACAGTTCCTGAAGGTGCTGACTCTCACTGGGGGACACAGTTCCTGAAGGTGCTCAGTCTCACTGGGAGACAGTTCCTGAAGGTGCTGACTCTCACTGGAGTACAGTTCCTGAAGGTGCTGACTCTCACTGGAGTACAGTTCCTGAAGGTGCTGACTCTCACTGGGAAACAGTTCCTGAAGGTGCTGACTCTCACTGGGACACAGTTCCTGAAGATGCTGACTCTCACTGGGACACAGTTCCTGAAGGTGCTGACTCTCACTGGGACACAGTTCCTGAAGGTGCTGACTCTCACTGGAGTACAGTTCCTGAAGGTGCTGACTCTCACTGGAGTACAGTTCCTGAAGGTGCTGACTCTCACTGTGAAACCGTTCCTGAAGGTGCTGACTCTCACTGGGACACAGTTCCTGAAGATGCTGACTCTCACTGGGACACAGTTCCTGAAGGTGCTGACTCTCACTGGGGGACAGTTCCTGAAGGTGCTGACTCTCACTGGGACACAGTTCCTGAAGGTGCTGACTCTCACTGGGGACAGTTCCTGAAGGTGCTGACTCTCACTGGGGACAGTTCCTGAAGGTGCTGACTCTCACTGGGGACAGTTCCTGAAGGTGCTGACTCTCACTGGGGGACAGTTCCTGAAGGTGCTGACTCTCACTGGGGGGACAGTTCCTGAAGGTGCTGACTCTCACTGGGGGACATTTTCTGAAGATGCTGACTCTCACTGGGACACAGTTCCTGAAGGTGCTGACTCTCACTGGGAGACAGTTCCTGAAGGTGCTGACTCTCCCTGGGACACAGTTCCTGAAGGTGCTGACTCACTGGGACACAGTTCCTGAAGGTGCTGACTCTCACTGGGGGACATTTCCTGAAGATGCTGACTCTCACTGGGACACTGTTCCTGAAGGTGCTGACTCTCACTGGGACACTGTTCCTGAAGGTGCTGACTCTCACTGGGGGACAGTTCCTGAAGGTGCTGACTCTCACTGGGAAACAGTTCCTGAAGGTGCTGACTCTCACTGGGACACAGTTCCTGAAGATGCTGACTCTCACTGGGACACAGTTCCTGAAGGTGCTGACTCTCACTGGGACACAGTTCCTGAAGGTGCTGACTCTCACTGGAGTACAGTTCCTGAAGTGCTGACTCTCACTGGAGTACAGTTCCTGAAGGTGCTGACTCTCACTGGGAAACCGTTCCTGAAGGTGCTGACTCTCACTGGGACACAGTTCCTGAAGATGCTGACTCTCACTGGGACACAGTTCCTGAAGGTGCTGACTCTCACTGGGGGACAGTTCCTGAAGGTGCTGACTCTCACTGGGTGACAGTTCCTGAAGGTGCTGACTCTCACTGGGACACAGTTCCTGAAGGTGCTGACTCTCACTGGCGGACAGTTCCTGAAGGTGCTGACTCTCACTGGGGGACACAGTTCCTGAAGGTGCTCAGTCTCACTGGGGACAGTTCCTCAAGGTGCTGACTCTCACTGGGGACAGTTCCTGAAGGTGCTGACTCTCACTGGGACACAGTTCCTGAAGGTGCTGACTCTCACTGGGACACAGTTCCTGAAGGTGCTGACTCTCACTGGAGACAGTTCCTGAAGGTGCTGACTCTCACTGGGAGACAGTTCCTGAAGGTGCTGACTCTCACTGGCGGACAGTTCCTGAAGGTGCTGACTCTCACTGGGGGACACAGTTCCTGAAGGTGCTCAGTCTCACTGGGAGACAGTTCCTGAAGGTGCTGACTCTCACTGGAGTACAGTTACTGAAGGTGCTGACTCTCACTGGAGTACAGTTCCTGAAGGTGCTGACTCTCACTGGGAAACAGTTCCTGAAGGTGCTGACTCTCACTGGGACACAGTTCCTGAAGATGCTGACTCTCACTGGGACACAGTTCCTGAAGGTGCTGACTCTCACTGGGACACAGTTCCTGAAGGTGCTGACTCTCACTGGAGTACAGTTCCTGAAGGTGCTGACTCTCACTGGAGTACAGTTCCTGAAGGTGCTGACTCTCACTGGGAAACCGTTCCTGAAGGTGCTGACTCTCACTGGGACACAGTTCCTGAAGATGCTGACTCTCACTGGGACACAGTTCCTGAAGGTGCTGACTCTCACTGGGGGACAGTTCCTGAAGGTGCTGACTCTCACTGGGTGACAGTTCCTGAAGGTGCTGACTCTCACTGGGACACAGTTCCTGAAGGTGCTGACTCTCACTGGCGGACAGTTCCTGAAGTTGCTGACTCTCACTGGAGACAGTTCCTGAAGGTGCTGACTCTCACTGGGGACAGTTCCTGAAGGTGCTGACTCTCACTGGGGACAGTTCCTGAAGGTGCTGACTCTCACTGGGGACAGTTCCTGAAGGTGCTGACTCTCACTGGGACACAGTTCCTGAAGGTGCTGACTCTCACTGGGGGACAGTTCCTGAAGGTGCTGACTCTCACTGGGTGACAGTTCCTGAAGGTGCTGACTCTCACTGGGAGACAGTTCCTGAAGGTGCTGACTCTCACTGGCGGACAGTTCCTGAAGGTGCTGACTCTCACTGGGGGACACAGTTCCTGAAGGTGCTCAGTCTCACTGGGAGACAGTTCCTGAAGGTGCTGACTCTCACTGGAGTACAGTTCCTGAAGGTGCTGACTCTCACTGGAGTACAGTTCCTGAAGGTGCTGACTCTCACTGGGAAACAGTTCCTGAAGGTGCTGACTCTCACTGGGACACAGTTCCTGAAGATGCTGACTCTCACTGGGACACAGTTCCTGAAGGTGCAGACTCTCACTGGGACACAGTTCCTGAAGGTGCTGACTCTCACTGGAGTACAGTTCCTGAAGGTGCTGACTCTCACTGGGACACAGTTCCTGAAGGTGCTGACTCTCACTGGGACACAGTTCCTGAAGGTGCTGACTCTCACAGGGAAACAGTTCCTGAAGGTGCTGACTCTCACTGGAGTACCGTTCCTGAAGGTGCTGACTCTCACTGGGACACAGTTCCTGAAGATGCTGACTCTCACTGGGACACAGTTCCTGAAGGTGCTGACTCTCACTGGGGGACAGTTCCTGAAGGTGCTGACTCTCACTGGGTGACAGTTCCTGAAGGTGCTGACTCTCACTGGCGGACAGTTCCTGAAGGTGCTGACTCTCACTGGGGGACACAGTTCCTGAAGGTGCTCAGTCTCACTGGGGACAGTTCCTCAAGGTGCTGACTCTCACTGGGGACAGTTCCTGAAGGTGCTGACTCTCACTGGGACACAGTTCCTGAAGGTGCTGACTCTCACTGGGACACAGTTCCTGAAGGTGCTGACTCTCACTGGAGACAGTTCCTGAAGGTGCTGACTCTCACTGGGAGACAGTTCCTGAAGGTGCTGACTCTCACTGGCGGACAGTTCCTGAAGGTGCTGACTCTCACTGGGGGACACAGTTCCTGAAGGTGCTCAGTCTCACTGGGAGACAGTTCCTGAAGGTGCTGACTCTCACTGGGTGACAGTTCCTGAAGGTGCTGACTCTCACTGGCGGACAGTTCCTGAAGGTGCTGACTCTCACTGGGGGACACAGTTCCTGAAGGTGCTCAGTCTCACTGGGGACAGTTCCTCAAGGTGCTGACTCTCACTGGGGACAGTTCCTGAAGGTGCTGACTCTCACTGGGACACAGTTCCTGAAGGTGCTGACTCTCACTGGGACACAGTTCCTGAAGGTGCTGACTCTCACTGGAGACAGTTCCTGAAGGTGCTGACTCTCACTGGGAGACAGTTCCTGAAGGTGCTGACTCTCACTGGCGGACAGTTCCTGAAGGTGCTGACTCTCACTGGGGGACACAGTTCCTGAAGGTGCTCAGTCTCACTGGGAGACAGTTCCTGAAGGTGCTGACTCTCACTGGAGTACAGTTCCTGAAGGTGCTGACTCTCACTGGAGTACAGTTCCTGAAGGTGCTGACTCTCACTGGGAAACAGTTCCTGAAGGTGCTGACTCTCACTGGGACACAGTTCCTGAAGATGCTGACTCTCACTGGGACACAGTTCCTGAAGGTGCTGACTCTCACTGGGACACAGTTCCTGAAGGTGCTGACTCTCACTGGAGTACAGTTCCTGAAGGTGCTGACTCTCACTGGAGTACAGTTCCTGAAGGTGCTGACTCTCACTGTGAAACCGTTCCTGAAGGTGCTGACTCTCACTGGGACACAGTTCCTGAAGATGCTGACTCTCACTGGGACACAGTTCCTGAAGGTGCTGACTCTCACTGGGGGACAGTTCCTGAAGGTGCTGACTCTCACTGGAGACAGTTCCTGAAGGTGCTGACTCTCACTGGGGACAGTTCCTGAAGGTGCTGACTCTCACTGGGGCAGTTCCTGAAGGTGCTGACTCTCACTGGGGACAGTTCCTGAAGGTGCTGACTCTCACTGGGGGACAGTTCCTGAAGGTGCTGACTCTCACTGGGGGGACAGTTCCTGAAGGTGCTGACTCTCACTGGGGGACATTTTCTGAAGATGCTGACTCTCACTGGGACACAGTTCCTGAAGGTGCTGACTCTCACTGGGAGACAGTTCCTGAAGGTGCTGACTCTCCCTGGGACACAGTTCCTGAAGGTGCTGACTCACTGGGACACAGTTCCTGAAGGTGCTGACTCTCACTGGGGGACATTTCCTGAAGATGCTGACTCTCACTGGGACACTGTTCCTGAAGGTGCTGACTCTCACTGGGACACTGTTCCTGAAGGTGCTGACTCTCACTGGGGGACAGTTCCTGAAGGTGCTGACTCTCACTGGGAAACAGTTCCTGAAGGTGCTGACTCTCACTGGGACACAGTTCCTGAAGATGCTGACTCTCACTGGGACACAGTTCCTGAAGGTGCTGACTCTCACTGGGACACAGTTCCTGAAGGTGCTGACTCTCACTGGAGTACAGTTCCTGAAGTGCTGACTCTCACTGGAGTACAGTTCCTGAAGGTGCTGACTCTCACTGGGAAACCGTTCCTGAAGGTGCTGACTCTCACTGGGACACAGTTCCTGAAGATGCTGACTCTCACTGGGACACAGTTCCTGAAGGTGCTGACTCTCACTGGGGGACAGTTCCTGAAGGTGCTGACTCTCACTGGGTGACAGTTCCTGAAGGTGCTGACTCTCACTGGGACACAGTTCCTGAAGGTGCTGACTCTCACTGGCGGACAGTTCCTGAAGGTGCTGACTCTCACTGGGGGACACAGTTCCTGAAGGTGCTCAGTCTCACTGGGGACAGTTCCTCAAGGTGCTGACTCTCACTGGGGACAGTTCCTGAAGGTGCTGACTCTCACTGGGACACAGTTCCTGAAGGTGCTGACTCTCACTGGGACACAGTTCCTGAAGGTGCTGACTCTCACTGGAGACAGTTCCTGAAGGTGCTGACTCTCACTGGGAGACAGTTCCTGAAGGTGCTGACTCTCACTGGCGGACAGTTCCTGAAGGTGCTGACTCTCACTGGGGGGACACAGTTCCTGAAGGTGCTCAGTCTCACTGGGAGACAGTTCCTGAAGGTGCTGACTCTCACTGGAGTACAGTTACTGAAGGTGCTGACTCTCACTGGAGTACAGTTCCTGAAGGTGCTGACACTCACTGGGAAACAGTTCCTGAAGGTGCTGACTCTCACTGGGACACAGTTCCTGAAGATGCTGACTCTCACTGGGACACAGTTCCTGAAGGTGCTGACTCTCACTGGGACACAGTTCCTGAAGGTGCTGACTCTCACTGGAGTACAGTTCCTGAAGGTGCTGACTCTCACTGGAGTACAGTTCCTGAAGGTGCTGACTCTCACTGGGAAACCGTTCCTGAAGGTGCTGACTCTCACTGGGACACAGTTCCTGAAGATGCTGACTCTCACTGGGACACAGTTCCTGAAGGTGCTGACTCTCACTGGGGGACAGTTCCTGAAGGTGCTGACTCTCACTGGGTGACAGTTCCTGAAGGTGCTGACTCTCACTGGGACACAGTTCCTGAAGGTGCTGACTCTCACTGGGGGACAGTTCCTGAAGGTGCTGACTCTCACTGGGTGACAGTTCCTGAAGGTGCTGACTCTCACTGGGACACAGTTCCTGAAGGTGCTGACTCTCACTGGCGGACAGTTCCTGAAGGTGCTGACTCTCACTGGGGGACACAGTTCCTGAAGGTGCTCAGTCTCACTGGGGACAGTTCCTCAAGGTGCTGACTCTCACTGGGGACAGTTCCTGAAGGTGCTGACTCTCACTGGGACACAGTTCCTGAAGGTGCTGACTCTCACTGGGACACAGTTCCTGAAGGTGCTGACTCTCACTGGAGACAGTTCCTGAAGGTGCTGACTCTCACTGGGAGACAGTTCCTGAAGGTGCTGACTCTCACTGGCGGACAGTTCCTGAAGGTGCTGACTCTCACTGGGGGACACAGTTCCTGAAGGTGCTCAGTCTCACTGGGGACAGTTCCTCAAGGTGCTGACTCTCACTGGGGACAGTTCCTGAAGGTGCTGACTCTCACTGGGACACAGTTCCTGAAGGTGCTGACTCTCACTGGAGACAGTTCCTGAAGGTGCTGACTCTCACTGGGAGACAGTTCCTGAAGGTGCTGACTCTCACTGGCGGACAGTTCCTGAAGGTGCTGACTCTCACTGGGGGACACAGTTCCTGAAGGTGCTCAGTCTCACTGGGAGACAGTTCCTGAAGGTGCTGACTCTCACTGGAGTACAGTTACTGAAGGTGCTGACTCTCACTGGAGTACAGTTCCTGAAGGTGCTGACTCTCACTGGGAAACAGTTCCTGAAGGTGCTGACTCTCACTGGGACACAGTTCCTGAAGATGCTGACTCTCACTGGGACACAGTTCCTGAAGGTGCTGACTCTCACTGGGACACAGTTCCTGAAGGTGCTGACTCTCACTGGAGTACAGTTCCTGAAGGTGCTGACTCTCACTGGAGTACAGTTCCTGAAGGTGCTGACTCTCACTGGGAAACCGTTCCTGAAGGTGCTGACTCTCACTGGGACACAGTTCCTGAAGATGCTGACTCTCACTGGGACACAGTTCCTGAAGGTGCTGACTCTCACTGGGGGACAGTTCCTGAAGGTGCTGACTCTCACTGGGTGACAGTTCCTGAAGGTGCTGACTCTCACTGGGACACAGTTCCTGAAGGTGCTGACTCTCACTGGCGGACAGTTCCTGAAGTTGCTGACTCTCACTGGAGACAGTTCCTGAAGGTGCTGACTCTCACTGGGGACAGTTCCTGAAGGTGCTGACTCTCACTGGGGACAGTTCCTGAAGGTGCTGACTCTCACTGGGGACAGTTCCTGAAGGTGCTGACTCTCACTGGGACACAGTTCCTGAAGGTGCTGACTCTCACTGGGGGACAGTTCCTGAAGGTGCTGACTCTCACTGGGTGACAGTTCCTGAAGGTGCTGACTCTCACTGGGAGACAGTTCCTGAAGGTGCTGACTCTCACTGGCGGACAGTTCCTGAAGGTGCTGACTCTCACTGGGGGACACAGTTCCTGAAGGTGCTCAGTCTCACTGGGAGACAGTTCCTGAAGGTGCTGACTCTCACTGGAGTACAGTTCCTGAAGGTGCTGACTCTCACTGGAGTACAGTTCCTGAAGGTGCTGACTCTCACTGGGAAACAGTTCCTGAAGGTGCTGACTCTCACTGGGACACAGTTCCTGAAGATGCTGACTCTCACTGGGACACAGTTCCTGAAGGTGCTGACTCTCACTGGGACACAGTTCCTGAAGATGCTGACTCTCACTGGAGTACAGTTCCTGAAGGTGCTGACTCTCACTGGGACACAGTTCCTGAAGGTGCTGACTCTCACTGGGACACAGTTCCTGAAGGTGCTGACTCTCACAGGGAAACAGTTCCTGAAGGTGCTGACTCTCACTGGAGTACCGTTCCTGAAGGTGCTGACTCTCACTGGGACACAGTTCCTGAAGATGCTGACTCTCACTGGGACACAGTTCCTGAAGGTGCTGACTCTCACTGGGGGACAGTTCCTGAAGGTGCTGACTCTCACTGGGTGACAGTTCCTGAAGGTGCTGACTCTCACTGGCGGACAGTTCCTGAAGGTGCTGACTCTCACTGGGGGACACAGTTCCTGAAGGTGCTCAGTCTCACTGGGGACAGTTCCTCAAGGTGCTGACTCTCACTGGGGACAGTTCCTGAAGGTGCTGACTCTCACTGGGACACAGTTCCTGAAGGTGCTGACTCTCACTGGGACACAGTTCCTGAAGGTGCTGACTCTCACTGGAGACAGTTCCTGAAGGTGCTGACTCTCACTGGGAGACAGTTCCTGAAGGTGCTGACTCTCACTGGCGGACAGTTCCTGAAGGTGCTGACTCTCACTGGGGGACACAGTTCCTGAAGGTGCTCAGTCTCACTGGGAGACAGTTCCTGAAGGTGCTGACTCTCACTGGGTGACAGTTCCTGAAGGTGCTGACTCTCACTGGCGGACAGTTCCTGAAGGTGCTGACTCTCACTGGGGGACACAGTTCCTGAAGGTGCTCAGTCTCACTGGGGACAGTTCCTCAAGGTGCTGACTCTCACTGGGGACAGTTCCTGAAGGTGCTGACTCTCACTGGGACACAGTTCCTGAAGGTGCTGACTCTCACTGGGACACAGTTCCTGAAGGTGCTGACTCTCACTGGAGACAGTTCCTGAAGGTGCTGACTCTCACTGGGAGACAGTTCCTGAAGGTGCTGACTCTCACTGGCGGACAGTTCCTGAAGGTGCTGACTCTCACTGGGGGACACAGTTCCTGAAGGTGCTCAGTCTCACTGGGAGACAGTTCCTGAAGGTGCTGACTCTCACTGGAGTACAGTTCCTGAAGGTGCTGACTCTCACTGGAGTACAGTTCCTGAAGGTGCTGACTCTCACTGGGAAACAGTTCCTGAAGGTGCTGACTCTCACTGGGACACAGTTCCTGAAGATGCTGACTCTCACTGGGACACAGTTCCTGAAGGTGCTGACTCTCACTGGGACACAGTTCCTGAAGGTGCTGACTCTCACTGGAGTACAGTTCCTGAAGGTGCTGACTCTCACTGGAGTACAGTTCCTGAAGGTGCTGACTCTCACTGTGAAACCGTTCCTGAAGGTGCTGACTCTCACTGGGACACAGTTCCTGAAGATGCTGACTCTCACTGGGACACAGTTCCTGAAGGTGCTGACTCTCACTGGGGGACAGTTCCTGAAGGTGCTGACTCTCACTGGAGACAGTTCCTGAAGGTGCTGACTCTCACTGGGGACAGTTCCTGAAGGTGCTGACTCTCACTGGGGACAGTTCCTGAAGGTGCTGACTCTCACTGGGGACAGTTCCTGAAGGTGCTGACTCTCACTGGGGGACAGTTCCTGAAGGTGCTGACTCTCACTGGGGGGACAGTTCCTGAAGGTGCTGACTCTCACTGGGGGACATTTTCTGAAGATGCTGACTCTCACTGGGACACAGTTCCTGAAGGTGCTGACTCTCACTGGGAGACAGTTCCTGAAGGTGCTGACTCTCCCTGGGACACAGTTCCTGAAGGTGCTGACTCACTGGGACACAGTTCCTGAAGGTGCTGACTCTCACTGGGGGACATTTCCTGAAGATGCTGACTCTCACTGGGACACTGTTCCTGAAGGTGCTGACTCTCACTGGGACACTGTTCCTGAAGGTGCTGACTCTCACTGGGGGACAGTTCCTGAAGGTGCTGACTCTCACTGGGAAACAGTTCCTGAAGGTGCTGACTCTCACTGGGACACAGTTCCTGAAGATGCTGACTCTCACTGGGACACAGTTCCTGAAGGTGCTGACTCTCACTGGGACACAGTTCCTGAAGGTGCTGACTCTCACTGGAGTACAGTTCCTGAAGTGCTGACTCTCACTGGAGTACAGTTCCTGAAGGTGCTGACTCTCACTGGGAAACCGTTCCTGAAGGTGCTGACTCTCACTGGGACACAGTTCCTGAAGATGC
The DNA here is from genome assembly GCF_047496885.1 of Scyliorhinus torazame. Lineage (NCBI taxonomy): Eukaryota > Metazoa > Chordata > Chondrichthyes > Carcharhiniformes > Scyliorhinidae > Scyliorhinus > Scyliorhinus torazame. The sequence goes on from NC_092718.1 coordinate 227,612,326, forward strand.
TGACTCTCACTGGGACACAGTTCCTGAAGGTGCTGACTCTCACTGGGGGACAGTTCCTGAAGGTGCTGACTCTCACTGGGTGACAGTTCCTGAAGGTGCTGACTCTCACTGGGACACAGTTCCTGAAGGTGCTGACTCTCACTGGCGGACAGTTCCTGAAGGTGCTGACTCTCACTGGGGGACACAGTTCCTGAAGGTGCTCAGTCTCACTGGGGACAGTTCCTCAAGGTGCTGACTCTCACTGGGGACAGTTCCTGAAGGTGCTGACTCTCACTGGGACACAGTTCCTGAAGGTGCTGACTCTCACTGGAGACAGTTCCTGAAGGTGCTGACTCTCACTGGGAGACAGTTCCTGAAGGTGCTGACTCTCACTGGCGGACAGTTCCTGAAGGTGCTGACTCTCACTGGGGGACACAGTTCCTGAAGGTGCTCAGTCTCACTGGGAGACAGTTCCTGAAGGTGCTGACTCTCACTGGAGTACAGTTACTGAAGGTGCTGACTCTCACTGGAGTACAGTTCCTGAAGGTGCTGACTCTCACTGGGAAACAGTTCCTGAAGGTGCTGACTCTCACTGGGACACAGTTCCTGAAGATGCTGACTCTCACTGGGACACAGTTCCTGAAGGTGCTGACTCTCACTGGGACACAGTTCCTGAAGGTGCTGACTCTCACTGGAGTACAGTTCCTGAAGGTGCTGACTCTCACTGGAGTACAGTTCCTGAAGGTGCTGACTCTCACTGGGAAACCGTTCCTGAAGGTGCTGACTCTCACTGGGACACAGTTCCTGAAGATGCTGACTCTCACTGGGACACAGTTCCTGAAGGTGCTGACTCTCACTGGGGGACAGTTCCTGAAGGTGCTGACTCTCACTGGGTGACAGTTCCTGAAGGTGCTGACTCTCACTGGGACACAGTTCCTGAAGGTGCTGACTCTCACTGGCGGACAGTTCCTGAAGTTGCTGACTCTCACTGGAGACAGTTCCTGAAGGTGCTGACTCTCACTGGGGACAGTTCCTGAAGGTGCTGACTCTCACTGGGGACAGTTCCTGAAGGTGCTGACTCTCACTGGGGACAGTTCCTGAAGGTGCTGACTCTCACTGGGACACAGTTCCTGAAGGTGCTGACTCTCACTGGGGGACAGTTCCTGAAGGTGCTGACTCTCACTGGGTGACAGTTCCTGAAGGTGCTGACTCTCACTGGGAGACAGTTCCTGAAGGTGCTGACTCTCACTGGCGGACAGTTCCTGAAGGTGCTGACTCTCACTGGGGGACACAGTTCCTGAAGGTGCTCAGTCTCACTGGGAGACAGTTCCTGAAGGTGCTGACTCTCACTGGAGTACAGTTCCTGAAGGTGCTGACTCTCACTGGAGTACAGTTCCTGAAGGTGCTGACTCTCACTGGGAAACAGTTCCTGAAGGTGCTGACTCTCACTGGGACACAGTTCCTGAAGATGCTGACTCTCACTGGGACACAGTTCCTGAAGGTGCTGACTCTCACTGGGACACAGTTCCTGAAGGTGCTGACTCTCACTGGAGTACAGTTCCTGAAGGTGCTGACTCTCACTGGGACACAGTTCCTGAAGGTGCTGACTCTCACTGGGACACAGTTCCTGAAGGTGCTGACTCTCACAGGGAAACAGTTCCTGAAGGTGCTGACTCTCACTGGAGTACCGTTCCTGACGGTGCTGACTCTCACTGGGACACAGTTCCTGAAGATGCTGACTCTCACTGGGACACAGTTCCTGAAGGTGCTGACTCTCACTGGGGGACAGTTCCTGAAGGTGCTGACTCTCACTGGGTGACAGTTCCTGAAGGTGCTGACTCTCACTGGGACACAGTTCCTGAAGGTGCTGACTCTCACTGGCGGACAGTTCCTGAAGGTGCTGACTCTCACTGGGGGACACAGTTCCTGAAGGTGCTCAGTCTCACTGGGGACAGTTCCTCAAGGTGCTGACTCTCACTGGGGACAGTTCCTGAAGGTGCTGACTCTCTCTGGGACACAGTTCCTGAAGGTGCTGACTCTCACTGGGACACAGTTCCTGAAGGTGCTGACTCTCACTGGAGACAGTTCCTGAAGGTGCTGACTCTCACTGGGAGACAGTTCCTGAAGGTGCTGACTCTCACTGGCGGACAGTTCCTGAAGGTGCTGACTCTCACTGGGGGACACAGTTCCTGAAGGTGCTCAGTCTCACTGGGAGACAGTTCCTGAAGGTGCTGACTCTCACTGGAGTACAGTTCCTGAAGGTGCTGACTCTCACTGGAGTACAGTTCCTGAAGGTGCTGACTCTCACTGGGAAACAGTTCCTGAAGGTGCTGACTCTCACTGGGACACAGTTCCTGAAGGTGCTGACTCTCACTGGCGGACAGTTCCTGAAGTTGCTGACTCCCACTGGAGACAGTTCCTGAAGGTGCTGACTCTCACTGGGGACAGTTCCTGAAGGTGCTGACTCTCACTGGGGACAGTTCCTGAAGGTGCTGACTCTCACTGGGGACAGTTCCTGAAGGTGCTGACTCTCACTGGGGGACAATTCCTGAAGGTGCTGACTCTCACTGGGGGGACAGTTCCTGAAGGTGCTGACTCTCACTGGGGGACATTTTCTGAAGATGCTGACTCTCACTGGGACACAGTTCCTGAAGGTGCTGACTCTCACTGGGAGACAGTTCCTGAAGGTGCTGACTCTCCCTGGGACACAGTTCCTGAAGGTGCTGACTCACTGGGACACAGTTCCTGAAGGTGCTGACTCTCACTGGGGGACATTTCCTGAAGATGCTGACTCTCACTGGGACACTGTTCCTGAAGGTGCTGACTCTCACTGGGACACTGTTCCTGAAGGTGCTGACTCTCACTGGGGGACAGTTCCTGAAGGTGCTGACTCTCACTGGGAAACAGTTCCTGAAGGTGCTGACTCTCACTGGGACACAGTTCCTGAAGATGCTGACTCTCACTGGGACACAGTTCCTGAAGGTGCTGACTCTCACTGGGACACAGTTCCTGAAGGTGCTGACTCTCACTGGAGTACAGTTCCTGAAGTGCTGACTCTCACTGGAGTACAGTTCCTGAAGGTGCTGACTCTCACTGGGAAACCGTTCCTGAAGGTGCTGACTCTCACTGGGACACAGTTCCTGAAGATGCTGACTCTCACTGGGACACAGTTCCTGAAGGTGCTGACTCTCACTGGGGGACAGTTCCTGAAGGTGCTGACTCTCACTGGGTGACAGTTCCTGAAGGTGCTGACTCTCACTGGGACACAGTTCCTGAAGGTGCTGACTCTCACTGGCGGACAGTTCCTGAAGGTGCTGACTCTCATTGGGGGACACAGTTCCTGAAGGTGCTCAGTCTCACTGGGGACAGTTCCTCAAGGTGCTGACTCTCACTGGGGACAGTTCCTGAAGGTGCTGACTCTCACTGGGACACAGTTCCTGAAGGTGCTGACTCTCACTGGGACACAGTTCCTGAAGGTGCTGACTCTCACTGGAGACAGTTCCTGAAGGTGCTGACTCTCACTGGGAGACAGTTCCTGAAGGTGCTGACTCTCACTGGCGGACAGTTCCTGAAGGTGCTGACTCTCACTGGGGGACACAGTTCCTGAAGGTGCTCAGTCTCACTGGGAGACAGTTCCTGAAGGTGCTGACTCTCACTGGAGTACAGTTCCTGAAGGAGCTGACTCTCACTGGAGTACAGTTCCTGAAGGTGCTGACTCTCACTGGGGGACACAGTTCCTGAAGGTGCTCAGTCTCACTGGGGACAGTTCCTCAAGGTGCTGACTCTCACTGGGGACAGTTCCTGAAGGTGCTGACTCTCACTGGGACACAGTTCCTGAAGGTGCTGACTCTGACTGGGACACAGTTCCTGAAGGTGCTGACTCTCACTGGAGACAGTTCCTGAAGGTGCTGACTCTCACTGGGAGACAGTTCCTGAAGGTGCTGACTCTCACTGGCGGACAGTTCCTGAAGGTGCTGACTCTCACTGGGGGACACAGTTCCTGAAGGTGCTCAGTCTCACTGGGAGACAGTTCCTGAAGGTGCTGACTCTCACTGGAGTACAGTTCCTGAAGGTGCTGACTCTCACTGGAGTACAGTTCCTGAAGGTGCTGACTCTCACTGGGAAACAGTTCCTGAAGGTGCTGACTCTCACTGGGACACAGTTCCTGAAGATGCTGACTCTCACTGGGACACAGTTCCTGAAGGTGCTGACTCTCACTGGGACACAGTTCCTGAAGGTGCTGACTCTCACTGGAGTACAGTTCCTGAAGGTGCTGACTCTCACTGGAGTACAGTTCCTGAAGGTGCTGACTCTCACTGGGAAACCGTTCCTGAAGGTGCTGACTCTCACTGGGACACAGTTCCTGAAGATGCTGACTCTCACTGGGACACAGTTCCTGAAGGTGCTGACTCTCACTGGGGGACAGTTCCTGAAGGTGCTGACTCTCACTGGGTGACAGTTCCTGAAGGTGCTGACTCTCACTGGGACACAGTTCCTGAAGGTGCTGACTCTCACTGGCGGACAGTTCCTGAAGTTGCTGACTCTCACTGGAGACAGTTCCTGAAGGTGCTGACTCTCACTGGGGACAGTTCCTGAAGGTGCTGACTCTCACTGGGGACAGTTCCTGAAGGTGCTGACTCTCACTGGGGACAGTTCCTGAAGGTGCTGATTCTCACTGGGGGACAGTTCCTGAAGGTGCTGACTCTCACTGGGGGGACAGTTCCTGAAGGTGCTGACTCTCACTGGGGGACATTTTCTGAAGATGCTGACTCTCACTGGGACACAGTTCCTGAAGGTGCTGACTCTCACTGGGAGACAGTTCCTGAAGGTGCTGACTCTCCCTGGGACACAGTTCCTGAAGGTGCTGACTCACTGGGACACAGTTCCTGAAGGTGCTGACTCTCACTGGGGGACATTTCCTGAAGATGCTGACTCTCACTGGGACACTGTTCCTGAAGGTGCTGACTCTCACTGGGACACTGTTCCTGAAGGTGCTGACTCTCACTGGGGGACAGTTCCTGAAGGTGCTGACTCTCACTGGGGGACAGTTCCTGAAGGTGCTGACTCTCACTGGGGGACAGTTCCTGAAGGTGCACACTCTCACTGGGGGACAGTTCCTGAAGGTGCTGTCTCTCACTGGGGGACAGTTCCTGAAGGTGCTGACTCTCACTGGGACACAGTTCCTGAAGGCGCTGACTCTCACTGGGGGACAGTTCCTGAAGGTGCTGACTCTCACTGGGGGACAGTTCCTGAAGGTGCTGACTCTCACTGGGGGACAGTTCCTGAAGGTGCTGACTCTCACTGGGGGACAGTTCCTGAAGGTGCTGACTCTCACTGGGGGACAGTTCCTGAAGGTGCTGACTCTCACTGGGGGACAGTTCCTGAAGGTGCACACTCTCACTGGGGCACAGTTCCTGAAGGTGCACACTCTCACTGGGGCACAGTTCCTGAAGGTGCTGACTCTCACTGGGGGACAGTTCCTGAAGGTGCTGACTCTCACTGGGACACAGTTCCTGAAGGTGCTGACTCTCACTGGGGGACAGTTCCTGAAGGTGCTGACTCTCACTGGAGGATAGTTTCCTCCAATATGCAACATTTTGTTATGAGCCAGGGTTTAAAAACTCGAAAGTATATTATGGAGTTCACCTGACCTATAACTTTGTGTTGTATGTTTAAAAAAAATTTTTTTTAAAATAAATTTAGAGTACCCAATTCATTTTTTCCAATTAAGGGACAATTTAGCGTGGCCAATCCACCTACCCTGCACATCTTTGGGTTGTGGGGGTGAAACCCACGTGAACACGGGGAGAATGTGCAATCTCCACACGGACAGTGACCCCTGGGCTGCGATCGAACCTGGGACCTCAGCGCCGTGAGGCAGCAGTGCTAACCACTGTGCCACCGTGCTGCCCTCTTTTTGTTGTATGTTATCGGTGCAGCTACGGACTGACCATATCTCTCATTCCAGATGCAAGTATCAGAAAGTCAGGGTGAGGGAGAGCGTGAGACCCCACGGCTGTCAGTAGAATCTGAAATCAAAGATCTGAAGGAGACTATCTTTGAACTACAGGACCAGGTGGAACAGCATCAAGCGGTCAGACTGCACAACAACAGCACCATCCGGGAGTTGGAGGGTAGGCTGTTCACACTCACAACTGGGGCCGATCACACTCACAACTGGGGTCGCAGCAAAGTCGAGAGGAGGATTCAGACCCCCCACCCCTCCCCTGAGCTCAGACGTTGCACTCTCACATCCCCCGCACCCTCCACACCCCACCTCACACCCTACACCCCAAACCCCCATCACCCCAAACCCCCAAATCCAGATAACTCCAAACCCCCATCACCCCAAACCCCCATCATCCCAAACCCCATCACCCCCAAACCCCTCGTCCCCATTAACCCAAACCCCCAGTCCCCATCACCCCAAACCCCCAGTCCCCATCACCCCAAACCCCCAGTCCCCATCACCCCCAAACCCCCAGTCCCCATCACCCCAAACCCCCAGTCCCCATCACCCCAAACCCCCAGTCTCCATCACCCCAAACCCCCAGTCCCCATCACTCCCAAACCCCCAGTCCCCATCACCACCAACACCCAGACCCCATCACCCCAAACCCCCAGTCCCCATCACCCCCAAACCCCCAGTCCCCATTACCCCAAACCCCTAGACCCCATCACCCCAAACCCCCAGTCTCCATCACCCCAAACCCCCAGTCCCCATCACTCCCAAACCCCCAGTCCCCATCACCACCAACCCCCAGTCCCCATCACCCCAAACCCCCAGTCCCCATCACCCCAAACCCCCAGTCTCCATCACCCCCAAACCCCTAGTCCCCATTACCCCAAACCCCGAGTCCCCATCACCCCAAACCCCCAGTCCCCATCACCCCAATCCCCCAGTCCCATCACCCCCAAACCACCAGTCCCCATCAACCCCAAACCCCCAGTCCCCATCACCCCCAACTCCCAGTTCCCATCAGCCCAAACTCCCAGTCCCCAAACCCTCAATCCCCAGGTCCCCATCACCCCCAAACCCCCAGTCCCATCACCCCAAACCCCCAGTCCCCATCACCCTCAAACCCCCTGTCCCCACCACCCCCAAACCCCCAGTCCCGTCACCCCAAACCCCCAGTCTCCATCACCCTCAAACCCCCAGTCCCATCACCCCACACCCCCAGTCCCCATCACCCCCAGTCCCCATCACCCCCAATCCCCAACACCCCAAACCCCCAGTCGTCATCACCCGAAACCCCCAGTCCCATCACCCCCAATCCCCCTGTCCCCATTACCCCCAAACCCCCAGTCCCAACACCCCAAACCCCAGTCCCCATCACCCGAAACCCCCAGTCCCATCACCCCCAAATCCCGAGTCCCATCACCCCAAACCCCCAGTCCCATCACCTCCAATCACCCAGTCCCCATCACCCCCAAAGCCCCAGTCCCAACACCCCAAACCCCCAGTCCCCAAACCCCCTGTCCCATCACCCCAAACTCCCATCACCCCAAACCCCCAGTCCCATCACCCCAAACCCCCAGTCCCCATCACCCCAAACCACCAGTCCCATCACCCCCAAACCCCCGGTCGCCAAACCCCCAGTTCCATCACCTCAAACCCCCAGTCCCCATCACCCCAAACCCCCAGTCCCCATCACCCCAAACCACCAGTTCCATCACTCCAATCCCCCAGTCCCATCAGCCCAAACCCCCAATCCCCATCACCCCAAACTCCCAGTCCCATCACCCCAAACCCCCAGTCCCCATCACCCCCAAACCCCCAGTCCCAACACCCCAAACCCGAGTCCCATCAGCCCAAACCCCCAGTCCCATCACCTCCAATCACCCAGTCCCCATCACCCCCAAAGCCCCAGTCCCAACACCCCAAACCCCCAGTCCCCAAACCCCCTGTCCCATCACCCCAAACTCCCATCACCCCAAACCCCCAGTCCCATCACCCCAAACCCCCAGTCCCCATCACCCCAAACCCCCAGTCCCATCACCCCCATACCCCCAGTCCCATCACCCCCATACCCCCAGTCCCCATCACCCCCAAACCCCCAGTCCCCATCACCTGAAATCCCCAGTCCCATCACCCCAAACCCCCAGTCCCATCACCCCCAAACCCCCAGACCCATCACCCCCAAACCCCTGTTCCTGACTTTCAACACTCATCTGCCATCTCCACACCCACCAACCTTACAAATGCTTAACTGGGCTAGCCATATTAATATAGGCCTACAAGAGCAGGTCAGAGGCTAGGAATCCAGTGCTGAGTAATTAATCTCCTGACTCCCCAGAGACTGTCCACCATCTACAAGGCACAATTCAGGAGTATACGGAATACTCTCCACTTGCCTGGATGAGTGCAGCTCCAACAACACTCAAGAAGCTCAACACCATCCAGGACAAAGTAACGCACTTGATTGTCCCCCTTCCACAAACATTCACTCCCTTCACCACCGACGCACAGTGGCAGCCGTGTGTCCCATCTACAAGATGCTCTGCAGGAACTCACCAAGGTTCCTTAGACAGCACCTTCCAAACCCACGACCACTACCATCTAGAAGGACAAGAGCAGCAGATACCTGGGAACCCCACCACCTGGACAGTTCCCTCCAAGTCATTCACCATCTTGACTTGGAAATATATCGGCCGTTCCTTCACTGTCGCTGGGACAACATCCTGGAACTCCCTCCCTAACAGCACTGTGGGTGTACCTACACCTCGGGGACTGCAGCGGTTCAAGAAGGCAGCTCACCCCCACCTTCTGAAGGGCACCTAGTGATGGGCAATAAACGCTGGTCTAGCCAGCGAGGCCCACGTCCTGCAAAAAAATAAATAAGAATCTCAGTCTCTTTTCTCCATCTCCTTCACCATCTTGAATTCCTCATACTCCTGTTTCCACTGTCTCACCATTCCAGACATTCATCGCTCTTTGAGAAAATAGTTTTGATCTAAATATAATTTTAGATTTTTTAGTCTTTTTAAAGATTTCATCTTTGTACATTTTAAATTTTATTTTCTCAGTTATAATGTCCTTTTAAGTCATATTCTCGTATCACCTTATCTCTGGCCCAATCCTGTGCTTCTCTAATTGTTCCTCAGAAGTCATCCCCTTGTCACTGAGCTTGCCCCTTGGCCCTGCATTCCCTCCAATTCAGATCGTTCGAAGGGACATTTTCTCACTCCATTGTAAAGCCACACATAGCCTCTGCTATTTGAATCTACAGTCCTGACTGTATTCCAATAGTCTATTGGTACACCTACTTCCCCCCCAACATCCTGACATTGATTATGACAAACACACGATCCCTCCCAATTCCATTTCTATCTTCCCATGTTGAGCTTATTGCTGCTTTTCAGCCTGCAATGCCGATTCCAATATGCGACCTCTGGTTTATTGTTCAAATTTTATTGCTCAATTCAATAAATCACTTTAAAAATTCCTCATCTTCCTATTGTCCAAAATTCAAATTAACATTTAAAAAAGGGAAATGTTTTCTGACTGTGGATTGGCTGCCAGCCCGACACTGCTCGTTGTCTGGACAAAGCTGGATTAATTCACTGATTAATTCCTCTTCCTTCAGACAAACTGATAACTTTAGAAGAGCAGAAACTGAAACTGGAGAAGCAGCTCAAGATGTCGAACAGAAGGTTGAAGGTTAGTAAAACTGTCCTGTGTTGAATCAGCATCCCGGAGTCATCCAGTGTCCTAACCTGCTGTAAACAAGATCTTTAATGAAATGAAATGAAAATCGCTTATTGTCACAAGATGGCTTCAAATGAAGTTACTGTGAAAAGCCCCTAGTCGCCACATTCCGGCACCTGTTCGGGAGGCTGGTATGGGAATTGAACCCACACTGCTGGCCTGCCTTGGTCTGCTTTCAAAGCCAGCGATTTAGCCCTGTGCTAAACCAGCCCCAATAATCCAACCCCAATAACACACCGGCTGACTGACGCCCTGCAGCGGCCGAGAGTGCAGGCGGACAGGCCGCTCACGGCTGATGGGACGGAGACCGGCATTTTCGTGGAATCAGGGCGGCTTCAGGGCCATTTGTTTTGGTGGCCATCTTGTGATTGGCCGCACACAGCCTGGCCTCCAGACAAAGATTTTGTTTCGGGCCCTTTTCTGACCCGTTTAGGTCAAAAAGGCCGATTTGGTCAAAAAGGAGGTGTCGTGATTTTCTCTTTTGAGGCGTTCTGGCAGGTCCACGAGAAAAGTGGATGAGGCGACGGTTAAAGTGGAGGGTCTGCGTGGTTCACATAAAAACAATGGGGGAGGAGGAGGGGACATCGCCAACCCCGCTGTCAGTAGACAACTGGTTTGTTTCAAACACTAGCTTTCGGAGCACTGCTCCTTCCTCAGGTGAATCTGCTGCTGTAAGACATCTTACTGTGCTCACCCCAGCTCAACGCCGACATCTCCACATCACAGTAAACAACTGATCGAAGAAGGAACTACGGGAGCAGGGGCCGGAGATGCAGGAAGATCGGTCAAAGGTATCGAGGGAGCGACCACCACTCTTCGAGGTACCATGGAGCGAATGGAAAAGCGACTGGAGTCACAGGAGGTGACAATTCGAGATGTGGAAAGAGCGTCTCTGACTGAATTGTGCACCTGGAGGCAGCGGAGCCATTTTGGGGATCAGTCTGCAAGGAACTAAAAATGAAGATGGGTGACTAAGAAAATCGGTCTAGACGACTAAATCTATAGATTATAGAATAGAATCACTACAGTGCAGAAGAAGGCCATTCGGCCCATCAAGATTGCACCAACCTTCTGATAGGGTACCCTACCTAGGGTCAGGCACCAACCCTATCCCCTTAACCCAGTAACCCCACCCAACCTAACCACTAACCTTTTTGGATACTACGGGGCAATTTAGCGTGGCCAATCCACCTAACCTGCACGTCTTCGGACTGTGGGAGGAAACCCACGCACACACGGGGAGAATGTGCAGATTCCGCACGGACGGTGACCCTAGCCAGGAGTCGAAACCGGGTCCCGGGCACTGTGAAGCTGCAGTGCTAACCACTGTGTCACCATAGATACGGTCCTCACTGTGCTCACACTGGCAGATACGGTCCTCACTGTGCTCACACTGGCCGATACGGGCCTCACTGTCTTCACACTGGCAGGTACGGGCCTCACTGTGCTCACACTGGCAGATACGGTCCTCACTGTGTTCACACTGGCAGATACGGGCCTCACTGTGCTCACACTGGCCGATACGGGCCTCACTGTCTTCACACTGGCAGGTACGGGCCTCACTGTGCTCACACTGGCAGATACGGGCCTCACTGTGCTCACACTGGCAGATACGGGCCTCACTGTGTTCACACTGGCAGATACGGTCCTCACTGTGCTCACACTGGCAGATACCGGCCTCACTGTGTTCACACTGGCAGATACGGTCCTCACTGTGTTCACACTGGCAGATACGGGCCTCACTGTGCTCACACTGGCAGGTACGGGCCTCACTGTGCTCACACTGGCAGATACGGGCCTCACTGTGCTCACACTGGCAGATACGGGCCTCACTGTGTTCACACTGGCAGATACGGTCCTCACTGTGCTCACACTGGCAGATACGGGTCCTCACTGTGCTCACACTGGCCGATACGGGCCTCACTGTGTTCACACTGGCAGATACGGTCCTCACTGCGCTCACACTGGCAGATACGGGCCTCACTGTGCTCACACTGGCAGATACGGGCCTCACTGTGCTCACACTGGCAGATACGGGCCTCACTGTGTTCACACTGGCAGATACGGTCCTCACTGTGCTCACACTGGCAGATACCGGCCTCACTGTGCTCACACTGGCAGATACGGGCCTCACTGTGCTCACACTGGCAGATACGGTCCTCACTGTGCTCACACTGGCCGATACGGGCCTCACTGCCTTCACACTGGCAGATACGGGCCTCACTGTGCTCAAACTGGCAGATACGGGCCTCACTGTGCTCACACTGGCAGATACGGGCCTCACTGTGTTCACACTGGCAGATACGGTCCTCACTGTGCTCACACTGGCAGATACAGTCCTCACTGTGTTCACACTGGCAGATACGGGCCTCACTGTGCTCGCACTGGCAGATACGGGTCCTCACTGTGCTCAAACTGGCAGATACAGGCCTCACTGTGCTCACACTGGCAGATACGGGCCTCACTGTGTTCACACTGGCAGGTACGGGCCTCACTGTGTTCACACTGGCAGATACGGGCCTCACTGTGTTCACACTGGCAGATACGGTCCTCACTGTGCTCACACTGGCAGATACGGTCCTCACTGTGTTCACACTGGCAGATACGGGCCTCACTGTGCTCACACTGGCCGATACGGGCCTCACTGTCTTCACACTGGCAGGTACGGGCCTCACTGTGCTCACACTGGCAGATACGGGCCTCACTGTGCTCACACTGGCAGATACGGGCCTCACTGTGTTCACACTGGCAGATACGGTCCTCACTGTGCTCACACTGGCAGATACCGGCCTCACTGTGCTCACACTGGCAGATACGGGCCTCACTGTGCTCACACTGGCAGATACGGTCCTCACTGTGTTCACACTGGCAGATACGGTCCTCACTGTGCTCACACTGGCAGATACGGTCCTCACTGTGCTCACACTGGCCGATACGGGCCTCACTGCCTTCACACTGGCAGATACGGGCCTCACTGTGCTCAAACTGGCAGATACGGGCCTCACTGTGCTCACACTGGCAGATACGGGCCTCACTGTGTTCACACTGGCAGATACGGTCCTCACTGTGCTCACACTGGCAGATACAGTCCTCACTGTGTTCACACTGGCAGATACGGGCCTCACTGTGCTCGCACTGGCAGATACGGGTCCTCACTGTGCTCAAACTGGCAGATACAGGCCTCACTGTGCTCACACTGGCAGATACGGGCCTCACTGTGTTCACACTGGCAGGTACGGGCCTCACTGTGTTCACACTGGCAGATACGGGCCTCACTGTGTTCACACTGGCAGATACGGTCCTCACTGTGCTCACACTGGCAGATACGGGCCTCACTGTGTTCACACTGGCAGATACGGTCCTCACTGTGCTTACACTGGCAGATACGGGCCTCACTGTGCTCACACTGGCAGATACGGGCCTCACTGTGTTCACACTGGCAGATACGGTCCTCACTGTGCTCACACTGGCAGATACGGGCCTCACTGTGTTCACACTGGCAGATAGCGGCCTCACTGTGCTCACACTGGCAGATACGGTCCTCACTGTGTTCACACTGGCAGATACCGTCCTCACTGTGCTCACACTGGCAGATACAGTCCTCACTGTGTTCACACTGGCAGATACGGGCCTCACTGTGTTCACACTGGCAGATACGGTCCTCACTGTGCTCACACTGGCAGATACCGGCCTCACTGTGCTCACACTGGCAGATACGGTCCTCACTGTGTTCACACTGGCAGATACCGTCCTCACTGTGCTCACACTGGCAGATATGGTCCTCACTGTGTTCACACTGGCAGATACGGGCCTCACTGTGCTCACACTGGCAGATACAGTCCTCACTGTGTTCACACTGGCAGATACGGGCCTCACTGTGCTCACACTGGCAGATATGGTCCTCACTGTGTTCACACTGGCAGATACGGTCCTCACTGTGTTCACACTGGCAGATACGGGTCGCACTGTGTTCACACTGGCAGATACGGGCCTCACTGTGTTCACACTGGCAGATACGGGCCTCACTGTGTTCACACTGGCAGATACGGGCCTCACTGTGTTCACACTGGCAGATACGGGCCTCACTGTGTTCACACTGGCAGATACGGGCCTCACTGTGTTCACACTGGCAGATACGGTCCTCACTGTGCTCAAACTGGCAGATAGGGTCCTCACTGTGCTCACACTGGCAGATACGGGCCTCACTGTGCTCAAACTGGCAGATACAGTCCTCACTGTGTTCACACTGGCAGATACGGGCCTCACTGTGTTCACACTGGCAGATACGGGCCTCACTGTGTTCACACTGGCAGATAGGGTCCTCACTGTGCTCACACTGGCAGATACGGGCCTCACTGTGCTCACACTGGCAGATACGGTCCTCACTGTGCTCACACTGGCAGATACGGGCCTCACTGTGTTCACACTGGCAGATACGGTCCTCACTGTGCTCAAACTGGCAGATAGGGTCCTCACTGTGCTCACACTGGCAGATACGGGCCTCACTGTGCTCACACTGGCAGATACGGTCCTCACTGTGCTCACACTGGCAGATACGGTCCTCACTGTGCTCACACTGGCAGATACGGTCCTCACTGTGTTCAAACTGGCAGATACGGGCCTCACTGTGCTCACACTGGCAGATATGGGCCTCACTGCGCTCACACTGGCAGATACAGTCCTCACTGTGCTCACACTGGAAGATATGGTCCTCACTGTGCTCACACTGGCAGATAGGGTCCTCACTGTGCTCACACTGGCAGATACAGTCCTCACTGTGTTCACACAGGCAAATACGGTCCTCACTGTGTTCACACTGGCAGATATGGTCCTCACTGTGCTCACACTGGCAGATACGGTCCTCACTGTGTTCACACTGGCAGATACGGTCCTCACTGTGCTCACACTGGCAGATACGGTCCTCACTGTGTACACACTGGCAGATACGGTCCTCACTGTGCTCACACTGGCAGATATGGTCCTCACTGTGCTCACACTGGCAGATAGGGTCCTCACTGTGCTCACACTGGCAGATACAGTCCTCACTGTGCTCACACTGGCAGATATGGTCCTCACTGTGCTCACACTGGCAGATACGGTCCTCACTGTGTTCACACTGGCAGATACGGTCCTCACTGTGCTCACACTGGCAGATACGGTCCTCACTGTGTACACACTGGCAGATACGGTCCTCACTGTGCTCACACTGGCAGATACGGTCCTCACTGTGTTCACACTGGCAGATACAGTCCTCACTGTGTTCACACTGGCAGATACGGGCCTCACTGTGCTCACACTGGCAGATACAGTCCTCACTGTGTTCACACTGGCAGATACGGGTCGCACTGTGCTCACACTGGCAGATACGGTCCTCACTGTGTTCACACTGGCAGATACGGTCCTCACTGTGTTCACACTGGCAGATACGGGCCTCACTGTGTACACACTGGCAGATACGGTCCTCACTGTGTTCACACTGGCAGATACGGTCCTCACTGTGTTCACACTGGCAGATACGAGCCTCACTGTGCTCACACTGGCAGATACGGTCCTCACTGTGCTCACACTGGCAGATACGGTCCTCACTGTGCTCACACTGGCAGTTACGGTCCTCACTGTGTTCACACTGGCAGATACGGTGCTCACTGTGCTCACACTGGCAGATACGGGCCTCACTGTGCTCACACTGGCAGATACGGGCCTCTCTGTGCTCACACTGGCAGATACGGGCCTCACTGTGTTCACACTGGCAGATACGGGCCTCACTGTGCTCACACTGGCAGATACGGGCCTCACTGTGCTCATACTGGCAGATACGAGCCTTACTGTGTTCACACTGGCAGATACGGGCCTCATGTGTTCACACTGGCAGATATGGTCCTCACTGTGCTCACACTGGCAGATACAGTCCTCACTGTGCTCACACTGGCAGATATGGTCCTCACTGTGCTCACACTGGCAGATACGGTCCTCACTGTGTTCACACTGGCAGATACGGTCCTCACTGTGCTCACACTGGCAGATACGGTCCTCACTGTGTACACACTGGCAGATACGGTCCTCACTGTGCTCACACTGGCAGATACGGTCCTCACTGTGTTAACACTGGCAGATACAGTCCTCACTGTGTTCACACTGGCAGATACGGGCCTCACTGTGCTCATACTGGCAGATACAGTCCTCACTGTGTTCACACTGGCAGATACGGGTCACACTGTGTTCACACTGGCAGATACGGGCCTCACTGTGCTCACACTGGCAGATACGGTCCTCACTGTGTTCACACTGGCAGATACGGGCCTCACTGTGTACACACTGGCAGATACGGTCCTCACTGTGTTCACACTGGCAGATACGGTCCTCACTGTGCTCACACTGGCAGATACGGTCGTCACTGTGCTCACACTGGCAGGTACGGTCCTCACTGTGCTCACACTGGCAGGTACGGTCCTCACTGTGTTCACACTGGCAGATACGGTCCTCACTGTGCTCACACTGGAAGATACGGGCCTCACTGTGCTCACACTGGCAGATACGGTCCTCACTGTGTTCACACTGGCAGATACGGGTCTCACTGTGTTCACACTGGCAGATACGGGCCTCACTGTGTTCACACTGGCAGATACGGGTCTCACTGTGCTCACACTGGCAGATACGGGCCTCACTGTGCTCACACTGGCAGATACGGGCCTCACTGTGCTCACACTGGCAGATACGGGCCTCACTGTGTTCACACTGGCAGATACGGGGCTCACTGTGCTCACACTGGCAGATACGGGCCTCACTGTGCTCACACTGGCAGATACGGGCCTTACTGTGCTCACACTGGCAGATACGGGCCTCACTGTGCTCACACTGGCAGATACGGGCCTGATGTGTTCACACTGGCAGATACAGTCCTCACTGTGCTCACACTGGCAGATACGGGCCTCACTGTGTTCACACTGGCAGATACCGGCCTCACTGTGTTCACACTGGCAGATACGGTCCTCACTGTGTTCACACTGGCAGAAACGGGCCTCACTGTGCTCACACTGGCAGATACGGGCCTCACTGTGCTCACACTGGCAGACACGGGCCTCACTGTGTTCACACTGGCAGATACGGTCCTCACTGTGTTCACACTGGCAGATACGGGCCTCACTGTGTACACACTGGCAGATACGGTCCTCACTGTGTTCACACTGGCAGATACGGTCCTCACTGTGTTCACACTGGCAGATACGAGCCTCACTGTGCTCACACTGGCAGATACGGTCCTCACTGTGCTCACACTGGCAGATACGGTCCTCACTGTGCTCACACTGGCAGTTACGGTCCTCACTGTGTTCACACTGGCAGATACGGTGCTCACTGTGCTCACACTGGCAGATACGGGCCTCACTGTGTTCACACTGGCAGATACGGTCCTCACTGTGTTCACACTGGCAGATACGGGTCTCACTGTGTTCACACTGGCAGATACGGGCCTCACTGTGTTCACACTGGCAGATACGGGTCTCACTGTGCTCACACTGGCAGATACGGGCCTCACTGTGCTCACACTGGCAGATACGGGCCTCACTGTGCTCACACTGGCAGATACGGGCCTCACTGTGCTCACACTGGCAGATACGGGCCTCACTGTGTTCACACTGGCAGATACGGGCCTCACTGTGCTCACACTGGCAGATACGGGCCTCACTGTGCTCATACTGGCAGATACGAGCCTTACTGTGCTCACACTGGCTGATACGGGCCTCATGTGTTCACACTGGCAGATATGGTCCTCACTGTGCTCACACTGGCAGATACAGTCCTCACTGTGCTCACACTGGCAGATATGGTCCTCACTGTGCTCACACTGGCAGATACGGTCCTCACTGTGTTCACACTGGCAGATACGGTCCTCACTGTGCTCACACTGGCAGATACGGTCCTCACTGTGTACACACTGGCAGATACGGTCCTCACTGTGCTCACACTGGCAGATACGGTCCTCACTGTGTTCACACTGGCAGATACAGTCCTCACTGTGTTCACACTGGCAGATACGGGCCTCACTGTGCTCATACTGGCAGATACAGTCCTCACTGTGTTCACACTGGCAGATACGGGTCACACTGTGTTCACACTGGCAGATACGGGCCTCACTGTGCTCACACTGGCAGATACGGTCCTCACTGTGTTCACACTGGCAGATACGGGCCTCACTGTGTACACACTGGCAGATACGGTCCTCACTGTGTTCACACTGGCAGATACGGTCCTCACTGTGCTCACACTGGCAGATACGGTCGTCACTGTGCTCACACTGGCAGGTACGGTCCTCACTGTGCTCACACTGGCAGGTACGGTCCTCACTGTGTTCACACTGGCAGATACGGTCCTCACTGTGCTCACACTGGAAGATACGGGCCTCACTGTGCTCACACTGGCAGATACGGTCCTCACTGTGTTCACACTGGCAGATACGGGTCTCACTGTGTTCACACTGGCAGATACGGGCCTCACTGTGTTCACACTGGCAGATACGGGTCTCACTGTGCTCACACTGGCAGATACGGGCCTCACTGTGCTCACACTGGCAGATACGGGCCTCACTGTGCTCACACTGGCAGATACGGGCCTCACTGTGTTCACACTGGCAGATACGGGGCTCACTGTGCTAACACTGGCAGATACGGGCCTCACTGTGCTCACACTGGCAGATACGGGCCTTACTGTGCTCACACTGGCAGATACGGGCCTCACTGTGCTCACACTGGCAGATACGGGCCTGATGTGTTCACACTGGCAGATACAGTCCTCACTGTGCTCACACTGGCAGATACGGGCCTCACTGTGTTCACACTGGCAGATACCGGCCTCACTGTGTTCACACTGGCAGATACGGTCCTCACTGTGTTCACACTGGCAGAAACGGGCCTCACTGTGCTCACACTGGCAGATACGGGCCTCACTGTGCTCACACTGGCAGACACGGGCCTCACTGTGTTCACACTGGCAGATAGGGGCCTCACTGTGCTCACACTGGCAGATACGGGCCTTACTGTGCTCACACTGGCAGATACGGTCCTCACTGTGTTCACACTGGCAGATACGGGCCTCACTGTGCTCACACTGGCAGATACGGGCCTCACTGTGTTCACACTGGCAGATACGGGCCTCACTGTGCTCACACCGGCAGATACGGTCCTCACTGTGCTCACACTGTCAGATACGGTCCTCACTGTGCTCACACTGTCAGATACGGGCCTCACTGTGTTCACACTGGCATGTACGGTCCTCACTGTGTTCACACTGGCAGATACGGGCCTCACTGTGCTCACACTGGCAGATACGGGCCTCACTGTGTACACACTGGCAGATACGGGCCTCACTGTGCTCACACTGGCAGATACGGGCCTCACTGTGCTCACACTGGCAGATACAGTCCTCACTGTGTTCACACTGGCAGATACGGGCCTCACTGTGCTCACACTGGCAGATACGGGCCTCACTGTGCTCACACTGGCAGATACAGTCCTCACTGTGTTTACACTGGCAGATACGGTCCTCACTGTGCTCACACTGGCAGATACAGTCCTCACTGTGCTCACACTGGCAGATACGGGCCTCACTGTGCTCACACTGGCCGGTACGGTCCTCACTGTGTTCACACTGGCAGATACGGTCCTCACTGTGCTCACACTGGCAGATACGGGCCTCACTGTGCTCACACTGGCAGATACAGTCCTCACTGTGCTCACACTGGCAGATACAGTCCTCACTGTGCTCACACTGGCAGATACGGGCCTCACTGTGCTCACACTGGCAGATACGGGCCTCACTCTGTTCACACTGGCAGATACAGTCCTCACTGTGCTCACACTGGCAGATACGGGCCTCACTGTGCTCACACTGGCAGATACAGTCCTCACTGTGCTCACACTGGCAGATACGGGCCTCACTGTGCTCACACTGGCAGATACAGTCCTCACTGTGCTCACACTGGCAGATACGGGCCTCACTGTGCTCACACTGGCAGATACGGGCTTCACTGTGCTCACACTGGCAGATACCGTCCTCACTGTGTTCACACTGGCAGATACGGGCCTCACTGTGTTCACACTGGCAGATACAGTCCTCACTGTGCTCACACTGGCAGATACGGGCCTCACTGTGCTCACACTGGCAGATACGGGCCTCACTGTGCTCACACCGGCAGATACAGTCCTCACTGTGCTCACACTGGCAGATACGGGCCTCACTGTGCTCACACTGGCAGATACGGGCCACACTGTGCTCACACTGGCAGATACAGTCCTCACTGTGCTCACACTGGCAGATACGGTCCTCACTGTGCTCACACTGGCAGATACGGGCCACACTGTGCTCACACTGGCAGATACGGGCCTCACTGTGTTCACA
The DNA here is from genome assembly GCF_047496885.1 of Scyliorhinus torazame. Lineage (NCBI taxonomy): Eukaryota > Metazoa > Chordata > Chondrichthyes > Carcharhiniformes > Scyliorhinidae > Scyliorhinus > Scyliorhinus torazame. Next base: position 227,632,406 of record NC_092718.1, read on the forward strand.
CTGGCAGATACGGTCCTCACTGTGCTTACACTGGCAGATATGGTCCTCACTGTGCTCACACTGGCAGATACGGGCCTCACTGTGTTCACACTGGCAGATACGGTCCTCACTGTGCTTACACTGGCAGATACGGTCCTCACTGTGCTCACACTGGCAGATACAGTCCTCACTGTGTTCACACTGGCAGATACGGGCCTCACTGTGCTCACACTGGCAGATACGGGCCTCACTGTGCTCACACTGGCAGATACGGTCCTCACTGTGTTCACACTGGCAGATATGGTCCTCACTGTGCTCACACTGGCAGATACAGTCCTCACTGTGTTCACACTGGCAGATATGGTCCTCACTGTGCTCACACTGGCAGATACGGGCCTCACTGTGCTCACACTGGCAGATACGGGCCTCACTGTGCTCACACTGGCAGATACGGGCCTCACTGTGTTCACACTGGCAGATACGGGCCTCACTGTGCTCACACTGGCAGATACGGTCCTCACTGTGTTCACAGTGGCAAATACAGTCCTCACTGTGCTCACACTGGCAGATACGGTCCTCACTGTGCTCAAACTGGCAGATACCGGCCTCACTGTGCTCACACTGGCAGATACGGTCCTCACTGTGTTCACACTGGCAAATACGGGCCTCACTGTGTTCACACTGGCAGATACGGTCCTCACTGTGCTCACACTGGCAGATACGGGCCTCACTGTGCTCACACTGGCAGATACGGTCCTCACTGTGTTCAAACTGGCAGATACGGTCCTCACTGTGTTCAAACTGGCAGATACGGTCCTCACTGTGTTCAAACTGGCAGATACGGTCCTCACTGTGTTCAAACTGGCAGATACGGTCCTCACTGTGCTCACACTGGCAGATACGGTCCTCACTGTGTTCACACTGGCAGATACGGGCCTCACTGTGCTCGCACTGGCAGATACGGTCCTCACTGTGCTCACACTGGCAGATACGGTCCTCACTGTGTTCAAACTGGCAGATACGGTCCTCACTGTGTTCAAACTGGCAGATACGGTCCTCACTGTGTTCACACTGGCAAATACGGGCCTCACTGTGTTCACACTGGCAGATACGGTCCTCACTGTGCTCACACTGGCAAATACGGGCCTCGCTGTGTTCACACTGGCAGATACGGTCCTCACTGTGTTCACACTGGCAGATACGGGCCTCACTGTGTTCACACTGGCAGATACGGGCCTCACTGTGTTCACACTGGCAGATACGGGCCTCACTGTGCTCAAACTGGCAGATACGGGCCTCACTGTGTTCACACTGGCAAATACGGGCCTCACTGTGCTCACACTGGCAGATACGGGCCTCACTGTGTTCACACTGGCAAATACGGGCCTCACTGTTTTCACACTGGCAGATACGGTCCTCACTGTGCTCACACTGGCAGATACGGGTCTCACTGTGCTCAAACTGGCAGATACGGGCCTCACTGTGTTCACACTGGCAAATACGGGCCTCACTGTGCTCACACTGGCAGATATGGTCCTCACTGTGTTCACACTGGCAAATACGGGCCTCACTGTTTTCACACTGGCAGATACGGTCCTCACTGTGCTCACACTGGCAGATACGGGCCTCACTGTGCTCAAACTGGCAGATACGGGCCTCACTGTGTTCACACTGGCAAATACGGGCCTCACTGTGCTCACACTGGCAGATACGGGCCTCACTGTGTTCACACTGGCAGGTACGGCCTCACTGTGCTCACACTGGCAAACACGGGCCTCACTGTGTTCACACTGGCAGATACGGTCCTCACTGTGTTCACACTGGCAGATACGGGCCTCACTGTGTTCACACTGGCAGATACGGGCCTCACTGTGTTCACACTGGCAGGTACGGCCTCACTGTGCTCACACTGGCAGATATGGTCCTCACTGTGTTCACACTGGCAGATACGGTCCTCACTGTGTTCACACTGGCAGATACGGTCCTCACTGTGCTCACACTGGCAGATACGGGCCTCACTGTGTTCACACTGGCAGATATGGTCCTCACTGTGTTCACACTGGCAGATACGGTCCTCACTGTGTTCACACTGGCAGATACGGGCCTCACTGTGTTCACACTGGCAGATACGGTCCTCACTGTGTTCACACTGGCAGATATGGTCCTCACTGTGTTCACGCTGGCAGATACGGTCCTCACTGTGTTCACACTGGCAGATACGGCCTCATTGTGCTCACACTAGCAGATACGGTCCTCACTGTGTTCACACTGGCAGATACGGCCTCACTGTGTTCACACTGGCAGATACGGGCCTCACTGTGCTCACACTGGAAGATACGGGCCTCACTGTGCTCACACTGGCAGATACGGTCCTCACTGTGTTCACACTGGCAGATACGGGTCTCACTGTGTTCACACTGGCAGATACGGGCCTCACTGTGTTCACACTGGCAGATACGGGTCTCACTGTGCTCACACTGGCAGATACGGGCCTCACTGTGCTCACACTGGCAGATACGGGCCTCACTGTGCTCACACTGGCAGATACGGGCCTCACTGTGTTCACACTGGCAGATACGGGGCTCACTGTGCTCACACTGGCAGATACGGGCCTCACTGTGCTCACACTGGCAGATACGGGCCTTACTGTGCTCACACTGGCAGATACGGGCCTCACTGTGCTCACACTGGCAGATACGGGCCTGATGTGTTCACACTGGCAGATACAGTCCTCACTGTGCTCACACTGGCAGATACGGGCCTCACTGTGTTCACACTGGCAGATACCGGCCTCACTGTGTTCACACTGGCAGATACGGTCCTCACTGTGTTCACACTGGCAGAAACGGGCCTCACTGTGCTCACACTGGCAGATACGGGCCTCACTGTGCTCACACTGGCAGACACGGGCCTCACTGTGTTCACACTGGCAGATACGGGCCTCACTGTGCTCACACTGGCAGATACGGGCCTTACTGTGCTCACACTGGCAGATACGGTCCTCACTGTGTTCACACTGGCAGATACGGGCCTCACTGTGCTCACACTGGCAGATACGGGCCTCACTGTGTTCACACTGGCAGATACGGGCCTCACTGTGCTCACACCGGCAGATACGGTCCTCACTGTGCTCACACTGTCAGATACGGTCCTCACTGTGCTCACACTGTCAGATACGGGCCTCACTGTGTTCACACTGGCATGTACGGTCCTCACTGTGTTCACACTGGCAGATACGGGCCTCACTGTGCTCACACTGGCAGATACGGGCCTCACTGTGTACACACTGGCAGATACGGGCCTCACTGTGCTCACACTGGCAGATACGGGCCTCACTGTGCTCACACTGGCAGATACAGTCCTCACTGTGTTCACACTGGCAGATACGGGCCTCACTGTGCTCACACTGGCAGATACGGGCCTCACTGTGCTCACACTGGCAGATACAGTCCTCACTGTGTTTACACTGGCAGATACGGTCCTCACTGTGCTCACACTGGCAGATACAGTCCTCACTGTGCTCACACTGGCAGATACGGGCCTCACTGTGCTCACACTGGCCGGTACGGTCCTCACTGTGTTCACACTGGCAGATACGGTCCTCACTGTGCTCACACTGGCAGATACGGGCCTCACTGTGCTCACACTGGCAGATACAGTCCTCACTGTGCTCACACTGGCAGATACAGTCCTCACTGTGCTCACACTGGCAGATACGGGCCTCACTGTGCTCACACTGGCAGATACGGGCCTCACTGTGTTCACACTGGCAGATACAGTCCTCACTGTGCTCACACTGGCAGATACGGGCCTCACTGTGCTCACACTGGCAGATACAGTCCTCACTGTGCTCACACTGGCAGATACGGGCCTCACTGTGCTCACACTGGCAGATACAGTCCTCACTGTGCTCACACTGGCAGATACGGGCCTCACTGTGCTCACACTGGCAGATACGGGCTTCACTGTGCTCACACTGGCAGATACCGTCCTCACTGTGTTCACACTGGCAGATACGGGCCTCACTGTGTTCACACTGGCAGATACAGTCCTCACTGTGCTCACACTGGCAGATACGGGCCTCACTGTGCTCACACTGGCAGATACGGGCCTCACTGTGCTCACACCGGCAGATACAGTCCTCACTGTGCTCACACTGGCAGATACGGGCCTCACTGTGCTCACACTGGCAGATACGGGCCACACTGTGCTAACACTGGCAGATACAGTCCTCACTGTGCTCACACTGGCAGATACGGTCCTCACTGTGCTCACACTGGCAGATACGGGCCACACTGTGCTCACACTGGCAGATACGGGCCTCACTGTGTTCACACTGGCAGATACGGTCCTCACTGTGCTTACACTGGCAGATATGGTCCTCACTGTGCTCACACTGGCAGATACGGGCCTCACTGTGTTCACACTGGCAGATACGGTCCTCACTGTGCTTACACTGGCAGATACGGTCCTCACTGTGCTCACACTGGCAGATACAGTCCTCACTGTGTTCACACTGGCAGATACGGGCCTCACTGTGCTCACACTGGCAGATACGGGCCTCACTGTGCTCACACTGGCAGATACGGTCCTCACTGTGTTCACACTGGCAGATATGGTCCTCACTGTGCTCACACTGGCAGATACGGGCCTCACTGTGCTCACACTGGCAGATACGGGCCTCACTGTGCTCACACTGGCAGATACGGGCCTCACTGTGTACACACTGGCAGATACTGTCCTCACTGTGTTCACACTGGCAGATACGGGCCTCACTGTGCTCACACTGGCAGATACGGTCCTCACTGTGTTCACAGTGGCAAATACAGTCCTCACTGTGCTCACACTGGCAGATACGGTCCTCACTGTGCTCAAACTGGCAGATACGGTCCTCACTGTGCTCACACTGGCAGATACGGGCCTCACTGTGTTCACACTGGCAGATACGGTCCTCACTGTGCTCACACTGGCAGATACGGTCCTCACTGTGTTCAAACTGGCAGATACGGTCCTCACTGTGCTCAAACTGTCAGAAACGGGCCTCACTGTGTTCAAACTGGCAGATACGGTCCTCACTGTGTTCACACTGGCAGATACGGTCCTCACTGTGTTCAAACTGGCAGATACGGGCCTCACTCTGTTCAAACTGGCAGATACGGTCCTCACTGTGTTCACACTGGCAGATACGGTCCTCACTGTGTTCAAACTGGCAGATACGGGCCTCACTCTGTTCAAACTGGCAGATACGGGCCTCACTGTGTTCACACTGGCAAATACGGGCCTCGCTGTGTTCACACTGGCAGATACGGTCCTCACTGTGTTCACACTGGCAGATAAGGGCCTCACTGTGTTCACACTGGCAAATACGGGCCTCACTGTTTTCACACTGGCAGATACGGTCCTCACTGTGCTCACACTGGCAGATACAGTCCTCACTGTGCTCAAACTGGCAGATACGGGCCTCACTGTGTTCACACTGGCAAATACGGGCCTCACTGTGCTCACACTGGCAGATACGGGCCTCACTGTGTTCACACTGGCAGGTACGGCCTCACTGTGCTCACACTGGCAGATACGGTCCTCACTGTGTTCAAACTGGCAGATACGGGCCTCACTGTGTTCACACTGGCAGATACGGTCCTCACTGTGTTCACACTGGCAGATACGGGCCTCACTGTGTTCACACTGGCAGGTACGGTTCACTGTGCTCACACTGGCAGATACGGTCCTCACTGTGTACACACTGGCAGATATGGTCCTCACTGTGTTCACACTGGCAGATACGGTCCTCACTGTGTTCACACTGGCAGATACGGGCCTCACTGTGTTCACACTGGCAGATACGGGCCTCACTGTGTTCACACTGGCAGATATGGTCCTCACTGTGTTCACACTGGCAGATACGGTCCTCACTGTGTTCACACTGGCAGATACGGTCCTCACTGTGTTCACACTGGCAGATATGGTCCTCACTGTGTTCACACTGGCAGATACGGTCCTCACTGTGTTCACACTGGCAGATACGGCCTCATTGTGCTCACACTAGCAGATACGGTCCTCACTGTGTTCACACTGGCAGATACGGCCTCACTGTGTTCACACTGGCAGATACGGGCCTCACTGTGCTCACACTGGCAGATACGGGCCTCACTGTGCTCACACTGGCAGATACAGTCCTCACTGTGTTCACACTGGCAGATACGGGCCTCACTGTGCTCACACTGGCAGATACAGTCCTCACTGTGTTCACACTGGCAGATACGGGCCTCACTGTGCTCACACTGGCAGATACGGTCCTCACTGTGCTCACACTAGCAGATACAGTCCTCACTGTGCTCACACTGGCAGATACAGTCCTCACTGTGTTCACACTGGCAGATACGGGCCGCACTGTGCTCACACTGGCAGATACAGTCCTCACTGTGTTCACACTGGCAGATACGGTCCTCACTGTGTTCACACTGGCAGATACGGTCCTCACGGTGCTCACACTGGCAGATACCGGCCTCACTGTGTTCACACTGGCAGATACGGTCCTCGCTGTGCTCGCACTGGCAGATACGGGCCTCACGGTGCTCACACTGGCAGATACGGGCCTCACTGTGTTCACACTGGCAGATACGGGCCTCACTGTGCTCACACTGGCAGATACGGTCCTCACTGTGTTCACACTGGCAGGTACGGGCCTCACTGTGTTCACACTGGCAAATACGGGCCTCACTGTGCTCACACTGGCAGATACGGGTCTCACTGTGCTCACACTGGCAGATACGGGCCTCACTGTGTACACACTGGCAGGTACGGGCCTCACTGTGCTCACACTGGCAGATACTGTCCTCACTGTGTTCACACTGGCAGATACGGGCCTCACTGTGTTCACACTGGCAGATACGGGCCTCACTGTGCTCACACTGGCAGATACGGTCCTCACTGTGTTCACACTGGCAGATACGGGCCTCACTGTGTACACGCTGGCAGATACGGTCCTCACTGTGTTCACACTGGCAGATACGGGCCTCACTGTGTACACACTGGCAGATACGGTCCTCACTGTGTTCACACTGGCAGATACGGGCCTCACTGTGTACACACTGGCAGATACGGGCCTCACTGTGCTCACACTGGCAGATACGGTCCTCACTGTGCTCGCACTGGCAGATACGGGCCTCACTGTGTTCACACTGGCAGGTACGGTCCTCACTGTGTACACACTGGCAGTTACGGGCCTCACTGTGCTCACACTGGCAGATACTGTCCTCACTGTGTTCACACTGGCAGATACGGGCCTCACTGTGCTCACACTGGCAGATACGGTCCTCACTGTGTTCACACTGGCAGATATGGGCCTCACTGTGCTCACACTGGCAGATAGGGTCCTCACTGTGTTCACACTGGCAGATACGGGTCGCACTGTGTTCACACTGGCAGATACGGTCCTCACTGTGTTCACACTAGCAGATACGGGCCTCACTGTGCTCACACTGGCAGATACGGTCCTCACTGTGTTCACACTGGCAGATATGGGCCTCACTGTGCTCACACTGGCAGATACGGTCCTCACTGTGTTCACACTGGCAGATATGGGCCTCACTGTGCTCACACTGGCAGATAGGGTCCTCACTGTGTTCACACTGGCAGATACGGGTCGCACTGTGTTCACACTGGCAGATACGGTCCTCACTGTGTTCACACTAGCAGATACGGGCCTCACTGTGCTCACACTGGCAGATACGGTCCTCACTGTGTTCACACTGGCAGATATGGGCCTCACTGTGCTCACACTGGCAGATACTGTCCTCACTGTGTTCACACTGGCAGATACGGGTCGCACTGTGTTCACACTGGCAGATACGGTCCTCACTGTGTTCACACTAGCAGATACGGGCCTCACTGTGCTCACACTGGCAGATACGGTCCTCACTGTGTTCACACTGGCAGATACGGGCCTCACTGTGTACACGCTGGCAGATACGGTCCTCACTGTGTTCACACTGGCAGATACGGGCCTCACTGTGTACACACTGGCAGATACGGTCCTCACTGTGTTCACACTGGCAGGTACGGCCTCACTGTGCTCACACTGGCAGATACGGTCCTCACTGTGTACACACTGGCAGATATGGTCCTCACTGTATTCACACTGGCAGATACGGTCCTAACTGTGTTCACACTGGCAGATACGGTCCTCACTGTGCTCACACTGGCAGATACGGGCCTCACTGTGTTCACACTGGCAGATATGGTCCTCACTGTGTTAACACTGGCAGATACGGTCCTCACTGTGTTCACACCGGCAGATATGGTCCTCACTGTGTTCACACTGGCAGATACGGTCCTCACTGTGTTCACACTGGCAGATACGGCCTCACTGTGCTCACACTAGCAGATACGGTCCTCACTGTGTTCACACTGGCAGATACAGTCCTCACTGTGTTCACACTGGCAGATATGGTCCTCACTGTGTTCACACTGGCAGATACGGTCCTCACTGTGTTCACACTGGCAGATACGGCCTCACTGTGTTCACACTGGCAGATACGGGCCTCACTGTGCTCACACTGGCAGATACGGTCCTCACTGTGCTCACACTAGCAGATACAGTCCTCACTGTGCTCACACTGGCAGATACAGTCCTCACTGTGTTCACACTGGCAGATACGGGCCTCACTGTGCTCACACTGGCAGATACGGTCCTCACTGTGTACACACTGGCAGATACAGTCCTCACTGTGTTCACACTGGCAGATATGGTCCTCACTGTGTTCACACTGGCAGATACGGTCCTCACTGTGTTCACACTGGCAGATACGGCCTCACTGTGTTCACACTGGCAGATACGGGCCTCACTGTGCTCACACTGGCAGATACGGTCCTCACTGTGCTCACACTAGCAGATACAGTCCTCACTGTGCTCACACTGGCAGATACAGTCCTCACTGTGTTCACACTGGCAGATACGGGCCGCACTGTGCTCACACTGGCAGATACAGTCCTCACTGTGTTCACACTGGCAGATATGGTCCTCACTGTGTTCACACTGGCAGATACGGTCCTCACGGTGCTCACACTGGCAGATACCGGCCTCACTGTGTTCACACTGGCAGATACGGTCCTCGCTGTGCTCGCACTGGCAGATACGGGCCTCACTGTGTTCACACTGGCAGATACGGGCCTCACTGTGTTCACACTGGCAGATACGGGCCTCACGGTGCTCACACTGGCAGATACGGGCCTCACTGTGTTCACACTGGCAGATACGGTCCTCACTGTGCTCGCACTGGCAGATACGGGCCTCACTGTGCTCACACTGGCAGATACGGGCCTCACTGTGCTCACACTGGCAGATACGGGCCTCACTGTGTTCACACTGGCAGATGCGGTCCTCACTGTGTTCACACTGGCAGATACGGGCCTCACTGTGCTCACACTGGCAGATACAGTCCTCACTGTGTTCACACTGGCAGATACGGGCCTCACTGTGCTCACACTGGCAGATACGGTCCTCACTGTGCTCACACTAGCAGATACAGTCCTCACTGTGCTCACACTGGCAGATACAGTCCTCACTGTGCTCACACTGGCAGATACGGGCCTCACTGTGCTCACACTGGCAGATACGGTCCTCACTGTGTTCACACTGGCAGGTACGGGCCTCACTGTGTTCACACTGGCAAATACGGGCCTCACTGTGCTCACACTGGCAGATACGGGTCCTCACTGTGTACACACTGGCAGGTACGGGCCTCACTGTGCTCACACTGGCAGATACTGTCCTCACTGTGTTCACACTGGCAGATACGGGCCTCACTGTGTTCACACTGGCAGATACGGGCCTCACTGTGCTCACACTGGCAGATACGGTCCTCACTGTGTTCACACTGGCAGATACGGGCCTCACTGTGTTCACACTGGCAGATACGGTCCTCACTGTGTTCACACTGGCAGATACCGGCCTCACTGTGCTCACACTGGCAGATACGGGCCTCACTGTGTTCACACTGGCAGATACGGGTCGCACTGTGTTCACACTGGCAGATACGGTCCTCACTGTGTTCACACTGGCAGATACGGGCCTCACTGTGTTCACACTGGCAGATACGGTCCTCACTGTGCTCACACTGGCAGGTACGGCCTCACTGTGTACACACTGGCAGATACTGTCCTCACTGTGCTCACACTGGCAGATACGGTCCTCACTGTGCTCACACTGGCAGGTACGGGCCTCACTGTGCTCACACTGGCAGGTACGGCCTCACTGTGCTCACACTGGCAGGTACGGCCTCACTGTGTTCACACTGGCAGATACTGTCCTCACTGTGCTCACACTGGCAGATACGGGCCTCACTGTGCTCACACTGGCAGATACGGTCCTCACTGTGCTCACACTGGCAGATACGGGCCTCACTGTGCTCACACTGGCAGATACTGTCCTCACTGTGCTCACACTGGCAGATACTGTCCTCACTGTGCTCACACTGGCAGATACGGGCCTCACTGTGCTCACACTGGCAGATACGGTCCTCACTGTGCTCACACTGGCAGATACGGGCCTCACTGTGCTCACACTGGCAGATACGGTCCTCACTGTGTTCACACTGACAGATACAGTCCTCACTGTGTTCACACTGGCAGATACGGGCCTCACTGTGCTCACACTGGCAGATACTGTCCTCACTGTGCTCACACTGGCAGATACTGTCCTCACTGTGCTCACACTGGCAGATACGGGCCTCACTGTGCTCACACTGGCAGATACGGGCCTCACTGTGCTCACACTGGCAGATACGGGCCTCACTGTGCTCACACTGGCAGATACGGGCCTCACTGTGTTCACACTGGCAGATACGGTCCTCACTGTGTTCACACTGGCAGATACGGGCCTCACTGTGCTCACACTGGCAGATACGGTCCTCACTGTGCTCACACTGGCAGATACGGTCCTCACTGTGCTCACACTGGCAAATACAGTCCTCACTGTGTACACACTGGCAGATACAAATAATAATTATTACTTCTCACTTCTAAACTGTACCTTAATTTTAAAAGTCACACCTTGTTTTCCAATCCCTCTCTGACCTTCCCCTCCGTCTGTCTGAAAGCTCCTGCGGACCCACAATTGCTGAGATTTCAGCCATCCTGCCCTCCTGCACATTCCCGGTTTTGCTGCTCCCATTGGAGCTGCACTTCGAGCTTCCTGAGCCTCGGACCTGCCGTCTGTCCCTGCACCCAGCACCTCCCCACCTCGCTACCTCCTTTCCCAGGTTTACTGGGGTGGGGGGGGTTTCCCTTTTCCTGGAGATAATTGAAAATGCCTTGACTAAAAATATTTTTAAAAAAGGACTGTGTGCGGTTGAATTGCGTTGCCAGGAGTTTTCGCCGTCAGGATTCCTGTCCGGGTGAGCGGCCCCTGCCAGGGATGGGGTTGGACGCGGGGCCACAGTTCCGGTAATTTGGAAAATGTGGACTGGAGTTCAATGTTTGAGTTTGCGGGACTGTGAGGCGGGGCTAGCGGCCTACACGAGGGAGCCCCCAGCCATAGTGAGCACGTCACTGACACCAGGAACCTGTGGGCAGCAGTCTGTTAGGCTGCCATTGATAATAGTGAAGAGCCCCGGACCGAGGCTGCTGGGCCTGCACTGGCTACAACGCCCCCGCCCACCCCGCGCAGAAAGACTTTGTATTGGGGAATGTGCGTCACATCGTCTTACAGGGGGTCAGCGGGGAAACCATCCAAAGAACTACAGTCCTTTGAAGCCAAAATGCTGGAGCTCAGTGTAGAAGGCAGCACCTCCTGTGGGGGGGGTTATTGTTCTACACCAGGGCAGAGACCCCATCCTTCAGGACACCCCCAGGCGTGTGGAAAACAAAGCTGCTGACCCGCGGGTATGTGTGGTGGCCGGGCCTGGATGGCGCGATCAAGTGACTGACCCAACAGAGCGCCTCATGCCAGGAGCAGAGACTCCCGTCTGCTGCCCGGCTGAGGGTACAGCTGCATTGCCAATTCCCCTGGGCCTTTCCAAGGGTCCGTCTCTCTCCTCACGGTTGTCGCCCATTCCTAGTGGCTGGAAGTCTATCGGATGTCATCCACCACATCAAACGCTGCGGTTGAGAAGCTCCCTCTCTCCTTTAGCACCCACGGCTTTGCAGAGGTGCTGGTCACTGACAAGGCCCCCCACTCCTGCGGGACTGTGGTGCTTACCATGGAGAACCCCATTGACAAGTAGCGGGAAGCTAGAATCCCACCTCCATGAACGGTGCGCGGTCGAGATACACGCGGCTGGGGACGGAATCTCTGAAATACCCACTCTCACCTCCCCTCAGGAAGGGAGTCTGCCGTCCTTACCCGGCCTCCATGTGACTCCAGGCCCCCAGCGTTGTGGCTGACTCTGACAGGCGAGCCAGTATATTGAGGCAGGGAGCTCATTGCAGCAATTATACATCCTGTTAAATCAGTTCATTCTGCAGCTGTGACCGTGCACCAGATTTGAATTCAATGATGTTTTGACAATAGCTCCCAGGGGATTAACGCTGGAGTAAAGTTGCAGACAATCTGATTAATCTCTTCTCCATTGCGGACAGGAAGAGTCTGAAGAATGGTGTCGTTTTCAGGCAGATTTGCAGACAGCTGTGGTAGTGGCCAATGATATGAAGTCTGAGGCACAGCAGGCGGCCCGTGTCCTCAGGAGGAAGCTGCAGGAGGCAGAAGGCAGAATTGAGCAACTGCAACAGGAGCTGGGCACCCTGAATGGTCACAGGTCAGTCACCTGGAGGCGCTAGTGAGCTCTCTCTCTGCCACTCACCCGCTTGCGTCTAATTGCACAATTGTAGAGCAAGCTAACATAACCACTGCTGATCCATTCACTGACACAAATCACAGCATCTTGGACAGAGAAGTCGATTGTGATTTCTCTAAACATTTCCAGTAATTTGGGATATTCCACCTCCCAGGGTGGGAGGCTAATACAGGCCCTTCATCTGAGCTTCTATTGAGGGACAGAGTGCTCAGTCCAGTGGCTCAGGCTGCTGGCTGGAGCTGCCCCTTGGAAAGGCAGCAATGACCTTGGTAAAGAGAGACGGACGGAGATTACCCCTGATCCTAGACAAGGAGTTGGGGTGAATTAGCCACAGCCCAATCAGGCAGCTGGGAAATGAGAAGAGCTACAATACACACTGTCACCCTGGCTCTCTCTCAGTTTGGGCTGCCCATGGGGGACACATTGTAGTAAAGTCTCCATCGGAACCTTTCCCTGAATTTCGATTCACTTAAATTGGTGACGTGAGAGCTTCACTTCCTGCCCTTTGATCTCTCCCTCTCCTCATCCCTCTCCCAACTTCCTCCCTCTCCCTCTCCCCACTTCCTCCCTCTACCCCTCTATTCCTCCCTCTCCCTCTCCCCACTTCCTCCCATTCCTGCTCCCTCTACCCCTCTATTCCTCCCTCTCACGTTCCTGCTCTCAATGCTCCATCTCACCTCCTTCCTCTGCCCCTCCTCCTCCCCATCCTCTTCCTACCCTCTCCCCCTGCTCGTCCCCTCTCGCCCACTACTCCTCCCTCACCTCCACCCCCACCCTCCCTCTCTTTCTCCCCCACACCCTTTCTGTCCCTCTCTCCTCACTTTCTCCCTATCCTCATTATTTCTGTTTCACTCACTGGATGAAGGAGCGATGCTCCGAAAGCTAGAGACCCCAAACAAATCTGTTGGACTTTATCCTGATTAAAACTTCTCCCTTTGCTCATTATTCCTGGTTTATTTTGAAATCTAATCTGATTGAAGGAGTTCCGGCTCAATCCCAAACTCCTGCCTTGAACGCTTCACCCACTCCTGCCCACACTCGTCACCCACCCCTACCCACTGCGACACCGTGCCCCCCCACGAGGCAGCCGTGCTAACCACTGCGACACCGTGCCACCCGCGAGGCAGCCGTGCTAACCACTGCGACACCGTGCCCCCGCGAGGCAGCCGTGCTACCCACTGCAACACCGTGCCCCCCCGCGAGGCAGCCGTGCTAACCACTGCGACACCGTGCCCCCCGCGAGGCAGCCGTGCTAACCACTGCGACACCGTGCCCCCCGCGAGGCAGCCGTGCTACCCACTGCAACACCGTGCCCCCCCGCGAGGCAGCCGTGCTAACCACTGCGACACCGTGCCCCCGCGAGGCAGCCGTGCTACCCACTGCAACACCGTGCCCCCCCGCGAGGCAGCCGTGCTAACCACTGCGACACCGTGCCCCCCGCGAGGCAGCCGTGCTAACCACTGCGACACCGTGCCCCCCGCGCGAGGCAGCCGTGCTAACCACTGTGACACCGTGCCCCCCGCGAGGCAGCCGTGCTAACCACTGCGACACCGTGCCCCCCTGCGAGGCAGCCGTGCTACCCACTGCAACACCGTGCCCCCCCGCGAGGCAGCCGTGCTAACCACTGCGACACCGTGCCCCCCGCGAGGCAGCCGTGCTAACCACTGCGACACCGTGCCCCCCGCGCGAGGCAGCCGTGCTAACCACTGTGACACCGTGCCCCCCGCGAGGCAGCCGTGCTAACCACTGCGACACCGTGCCCCCCCGCGAGGCAGCCGTGCTAACCACTGCGACACCGTGCCCCCCGCGAGGCAGCCGTGCTAACCACTGCGACACCCTGCCCCCCGCGAGGCAGCCGTGCTAACCACTGCGACACCGTGCCCCCCGTGAGGCAGTCGTGCTAACCACTGCGACACCGTGCCCCCCCGCGAGGCAGCCGTGCTAACCACTGCGACACCCTGCCCCCCCGCGAGGCAGCCGTGCTAACCACTGCGACACGGTGCCCCCCGCGAGGCAGCCGTGCTAACCACTGCGACACCGTGCCCCCCGCGAGGCAGCCGTGCTAACCACTGCGACACCGTGCCCCCCGCGAGGCAGCCGTGCTAACCACTGCGACACCGTGCCCCCCCGCGAGACAGCCGTGCTAACCACTGCGACACCGTGCCCCCCCGCGAGGCAGCCGTGCTAACCAGTGCGACACCGTGCCCCCCGCGAGGCAGCCGTGCTAACCACTGCGACACCGTGCCCCCCGCGATGTAGCCGTGCTAACCACTGCGACACCGTGCCCCCACCGCGAGGCAGCCGTGCTAACCACTGCGACACCGTGCCCCCCCGCGAGGCAGCCGTGCTAACCAGTGCGACACCATGCCCCCCCGCGAGGCAGCCGTGCTAACCACTGCGGCACCGTGCCCCCCGCGAGGCAGCCGTGCTAACCAGTGCGACACCGTGCCCCCCCGCGAGGCAGCCGTGCTAACCACTGCAACACCGTGCCCCCGCGAGGCAACCGTGCTAACCACTGCGACACCGTGCCCCCCGCGAGGTAACCGTGCTAACCACTGCGACACCGTGCCCCCCCGCGAGGTAACCGTGCTAACCACTGCGACACCGTGCCCCCGCGAGGCAACCGTGCTAACCACTGCGACACCGTGCCCCCCGCGAGGTAACCGTGCTAACCACTGCGACACCGTGCCCCCCGCGAGGCAGCCGTGCTAACCACTGCGACACCGTGCCCCCCCGCGAGGCAGCCGTGCTAACCACTGCGACACCGTGCCCCCCCCGTGAGGTAACCGTGCTAACCACTGCGACACCGTGCCCCCCCCGCGAGGTAACCGTGCTAACCACTGCGACACCGTGCCCCCCCGTGAGGCAGCCGTGCTAACCAGTGCGACACCGTGCCCCCCGCGAGGCAGCCGTGCTAACCACTGCGACACCGTGCCCCCCCGCGAGACAGCCGTGCTAACCACTGCGACACCGTGCCCCCCCGCGAGGCAGCCGTGCTAACCAGTGCGACACCATGCCCCCCCGCGAGGCAGCCGTGCTAACCACTGCGACACCGTGCCCCCCGCGATGTAGCCGTGCTAACCACTGCGACACCGTGCCCCCCCCGCGAGGCAGCCGTGCTAACCACTGCGACACCGTGCCCCCCCGCGAGGCAGCCGTGCTAACCAGTGCGACACCATGCCCCCCCGCGAGGCAGCCGTGCTAACCACTGCGACACCGTGCCCCCCCGCGAGGCAGCCGTGCTAACCAGTGCGACACCGTGCCCCCCCGCGAGGCAGCCGTGCTAACCACTGCAACACCGTGCCCCCGCGAGGCAGCCGTGCTAACCAGTGCGACACCGTGCCCCCCCGCGAGGCAGCCGTGCTAACCACTGCGACACCGTGCCCCCCCGTGAGGTAACCGTGCTAACCACTGCGACACCGTGCCCCCCCGCGAGGTAACCGTGCTAACCACTGCGACACCGTGCCCCCGCGAGGCAACCGTGCTAACCACTGCGACACCGTGCCCCCCGCGAGGTAACCGTGCTAACCACTGCGACACCGTGCCCCCCGCGAGGCAGCCGTGCTAACCACTGCGACACCGTGCCCCCCGCGAGGCAGCCGTGCTAACCACTGCGACACCGTGCCCCCCGTGAGGTAACCGTGCTAACCACTGCGACACCGTGCCCCCCCGCGAGGTAACCGTGCTAACCACTGCGACACCGTGCCCCCCCGCGAGGCAGCCGTGCTAACCACTGCGACACCGTGCCCCCCCGTGAGGTAACCGTGCTAACCACTGCGACACCGTGCCCCCCCGCGAGGTAACCGTGCTAACCACTGCAACACCGTGCCCCCCGCGAGGCAGCCGTGCTAACCACTGCGACACCGTGCCCCCCGCGAGGCAGCCGTGCTAACCAGTGCGACACCGTGCCCCCCCGCGAGGCAGCCGTGCTAACCACTGCGACACCCTGCCCCCCGCGAGGCAGCCGTGCTAACCACTGCGACACCGTGCCCCCCGCGAGGCAGCCGTGCTAACCACTGCGACACCGTGCCCCCCGCAATGTAGCCGTGCTAACCACTGCGACACCGTGCCCCCCCGCGAGGCAGCCGTGCTAACCACTGCAACACCGTGCCCCCCCGCGAGGCAGCCGTGCTAACCACTGCGACACCGTGCCCCCCGCGAGGCAGCCGTGCTAACCACTGCGACACCGTGCCCCCCCGCGAGGCAGCCGTGCTAACCACTGCGACACCGTGCCCCCCCGCGAGGCAGCCGTGCTAACCACTGCAACACCGTGCCCCCCGCGAGGCAGCCGTGCTAACCACTGCGACACCGTGCCCCCCCGCGAGGCTGCCATGCTAACCACTGCGACACCGTGCCCCCCCCGAGGCAGCCGTGCTAACCACTGCGACACCGTGCCCCCCCGTGAGGCAGCCGTGCTAACCACTGCGACACCGTGCCCCCCCCATGAGGCAGCCGTGCTAACCACTGCAACACCGTGCCCCCCCGCGAGGCAGCCGTGCTAACCACTGCGACACCGTGCCCCCCGCTAGGCAGCCGTGCTAACCACTGCGACACCGTGCCCCCCGCGAGGCAGCCGTGCTAACCACTGTGACATTGTGCCCCCCGCGAGGCAGCCGTGCTAACCACTGCGACACCGTGCCCCCCCGCGAGGCAGCCGTGCTAACCACTGCAACACCGTGCCCCCTGCGAGGCAGCCGTGCTAACCACTGCAACACCGTGCCCCCCACGAGGCAGCCGTGCTAACCACTGCGACACCGTGCCCCCCCGCGAGGCAGCCGTGCTAACCACTGCGACACCGTGCCCCCCGCGAGGCAGCCGTGCTAACCACTGCGACACCGTGCCCCCCCGCGAGGCAGCCGTGCTAACCACTGCGACACCGTGCCCCCCGCGAGGCAGCCGTGCTAACCACTGCGACACCGTGCCCCCCGCGAGGCAGCCGTGCTAACCACTGCGACACCGTGCCCCCCCGCGAGGCAGCCGTGCTAACCACTGCAACACCGTGCCCCCCGCGAGGCAGCCGTGCTAACCACTGCGACACCGTGCCCCCCGCGAGGCAGCCGTGCTAACCACTGCGACACCGTGCCCCCCGCGAGGCAGCCGTGCTAACCACTGCGACACCGTGCCCCCCGCGAGGCAGCCGTGCTAACCACTGCGACACCGTGCCCCCCCGCGAGGCAGCCGTGCTAACCACTGCAACACCGTGCCCCCCGCGAGGCAGCCGTGCTAACCACTGTGACACCGTGCCCCCCCGCGAGGCAGCCGTGCTAACCACTGCGACACCGTGCCCCCGCGAGGCAGCCGTGCTAACCACTGCGACACCGTGCCCCCCCGCGAGGCAGCCGTGCTAACCACTGCGACACCGTGCCCCCCGCGAGGCAGCCGTGCTAACCACTGCTACACCGTGCCCCCCGCGAGGCAGCCGTGCTAACCACTGCGACACCGTGCCCCCTGCGAGGCAGCCGTGCTAACCACTGCGACACCGTGCCCCCCCGCGATGCAGCCGTGCTACCACTGCGACACCGTGCCCCCCGCGAGGCAGCCGTGCTAACCACTGCGACACCGTGCCCCCCCGCGAGGCAGCCGTGCTAACCACTGCGACACCGTGCCCCCCGCGAGGCAGCCGTGCTAACCACTGCAACACCGTGCCCCCCGCGAGGCAGCCGTGCTAACCACTGCAACACCGTGCCCCCCCGCGAGGCAGCCGTGCTAACCACTGCAACACCGTGCCCCCCGCGAGGCAGCTGTGCTAACCACTGCGACACCGTGCCCCCCCGCGAGGTAACCGTGCTAACCACTGCAACACCGTGCCCCCCCGCGAGGCAGCTGTGCTAACCACTGTGACACCGTGCCCCCCCCGCGAGGTAACCGTGCTAACCACTGCAACACCGTGCCCCCCCGCGAGGCAGCCGTGCTAACCACTGCGACACCGTGCCCCCCGCGAGGCAGCCGTGCTAACCACTGCGACACCGTGCCCCCCCGCGAGGCAGCCGTGCTAACCACTGCAACACCGTGACCCCCGCGAGGCAGCTGTGCTAACCACTGCGACACCGTGCCCCTCCGCGAGGTAACCGTGCTAACCACTGCAACACCGTGCCCCCCCGCGAGGCAGCCGTGCTAACCACTGCGACACCGTGCCCCCCGTGAGGCAGCCGTGCTAACCACTGCGACACCGTGCCCCCCATGAGGCAGCCGTGCTAACCACTGCGACACCGTGCCCCCCCGCGAGGCAGCCGTGCTAACCACTGTGACACC
Source organism: Scyliorhinus torazame (assembly GCF_047496885.1). Classification (NCBI taxonomy): domain Eukaryota; kingdom Metazoa; phylum Chordata; class Chondrichthyes; order Carcharhiniformes; family Scyliorhinidae; genus Scyliorhinus; species Scyliorhinus torazame. The sequence continues at coordinate 227,651,431 of NC_092718.1, forward strand.
GTGCCCCCCCCGCGAGGTAACCGTGCTAACCACTGCGACACCGTGCCCCCCCGCGAGGCAGCCGTGCTAACCACTGCGACACCGTGCCCCCCGTGAGGCAGCCGTGCTAACCACTGCGACACCGTGCCCCCCGCGAGGCAGCCGTGCTAACCACTGCGACACCGTGCCCCGCGAGGCAACCGTGCTAACCACTGCGACACCGTGCCCCCCCGCGAGGCAGCCGTGCTAACCACTGCGACACCGTGCCCCCCCGCGAGGCAGCCGTGCTAACCACTGTGACACCGTGCCCCCCCGCGAGGCAGCCGTGCTAACCACTGCGACACTGTGCCCCCCATGAGGCAGCCGTGCTAACCACTGCGACACCGTGCCCCCGTGAGGCAGCCGTGCTAATCACTGCGACACCGTGCCCCCCGCGAGGCAGCCGTGCTAACCACTGCGACACCGTGCCCCCCGCGAGGCAGCCGTGCTAACCACTGCGACACCGTGCCCCCCCGCAAGACAGCCGTGCTAACCACTGCAACACCGTGCCCCCCGCGAGGCAGCCGTGCTAACCACTGCAACACCGTGCCCCCCGCGAGGCAGCCGTGCTAACCACTGCAACACCGTGCCCCCCGCGAGGCAGCCGTGCTAACCACTGCGACACCGTGCCCCCCGCGAGGCAGCCGTGCTAACCACTGCAACACCGTGCCCCGCGAGGCAGCCATGCTAACCACTGCGACACCGTGCCCCACCGCGAGGCAGCCGTGCTAACCACTGCGACACCGTGCACCCCCCGCGAGGCAGCCGTGCTAACCACTGCGACACCCTGCCCCCGCGATGTAGCCGTGCTAACCACTGCGACACCGTGCCCGCCCGCGAGGCAGCCGTGCTAACCACTGCGACACTGTGCCCCCCCGCGAGGCAGCCGTGCTAACCACTGCGACACCGTGCCCCCCGCGAGGTAACCGTGCTAACCACTGCGACACCGTGCCCCCCGCGAGGCAGCCGTGCTAACCAGTGCGACACCGTGCCCCCGTGAGGCAGTCGTGCTAACCACTGCGACACCGTGCCCCCGCGAGGCAGCCGTGCTAACCACTGCGACACCGTGCCCCCCGCGATGTAGCCTTGCTAACCACTGCAACACCGTGCCCCCTGCGAGGCAGCCGTGCTAACCACTGCAACACCGTGCCCCCCCGCGAGGTAACTGTGCTAACCACTGCGACATCGTGCCCCCGCGAGGCAGCCGTGCTAACCACTGCGACACCGTGCCCCCGCGAGGCAGCCGTGCTAACCACTGCGACACCGTGCCCCCCGCGAGGCAGCCGTGCTAACCACTGCGACAGCGTGCCCCCCCGCGAGGCAGCCGTGCTAACCACTGCGACACCGCCCCCCCCGCGAGGCAGCCGTGCTAACCACTGCGACACCGTGCCCCCCCGCGAGGCAGCCGTGCTAACCACTGCGACACCGTGCCCCCCGCGAGGCAGCCGTGCTAACCACTGCGACATCGTGCCCCCCGTGAGGCAGCCGTGCTAACCACTGCAACACCGTGCCCCCCCGTGAGGCAGCCGTGCTAACCACTGCGACACCGTGCCCCCCCCGCGAGGCAGCCGTGCTAACCACTGCGACACCGTGCCCCCCCCCGCGAGGCAGCCGTGCTAACCACTGCGACACCGTGCCCCCCGCGAGGCAGCCGTGCTAACCACTGCAACACCGTGCCCCCCCGTGAGGCAGCCGTGCTAACCACTGCGACACCGTGCCCCCCCCGCGAGGCAGCCGTGCTAACCACTGCGACACCGTGCCCCCCGCGAGGCAGCCGTGCTAACCACTGCAACACCGTGCCCCCCCGTGAGGCAGCCGTGCTAACCACTGCGACACCGTGCCCCCCCGCGAGGTAACCGTGCTAACCACTGCGACACCGTGCCCCCCCGCGAGGTAACCGTGCTAACCACTGCGACACCGTGCCCCCCCCGCGAGGCAGCCGTGCTAACCACTGCGACACCGTGCCCCCCCCGTGAGGCAGCCGTGCTAACCACTGCGACACCGTGCCCCCCCCGCGAGGCAGCCGTGCTAACCACTGCAACACCGTGCCCCCCCGCGAGGCAGCCGTGCTAACCACTGCGACACCGTGCCCCCCGTGAGGCAGCCGTGCTAACCACTGCGACACCGTGCCCCCCCCGCGAGGCAGCCGTGCTAACCACTGCAACACCGTGCCCCCCCTCGAGGCAGCCGTGCTAACCACTGCGACACCGTGCCCCCCCGCGAGGCAGCCGTGCTAACCACTGCGACACCGTGCCCCCCCGCGAGGTAACCGTGCTAACCACTGCGACACCATGCCCCCCCCGCGAGGCAGCCGTGCTAACCACTGTGACACCGTGCCCCCCGCGAGGTAACCGTGCTAACCACTGCGACACCGTGCCCCCCCGTGAGGCAGCCGTGCTAACCAGTGCGACACCGTGCCCCCCCGCGAGGCAGCCGTGCTAACCAGTGCGACACCGTGCCCCCCCCGCGAGGCAGCCGTGCTAACCACTGTGACACTGTGCCCCCCGCGAGGCAGCCGTGCTAACCACTGCGACACCGTGCCCCCCGTGAGGCAGCCGTGCTAACCACTGCGACACCGTGCCCCCCCGCGAGGCAGCCGTGCTAACCACTGCGACACCCTGCCCCCCCCGCGAGGCAGCTGTGCTAACCACTGCAACACCGTGCCCCCGCGAGGCAACCGTGCTAACCACTGCGACACCGTGCCCCCCCCGCGAGGCAACCGTGCTAACCACTGCGACATCGTGCCCCCCCGCGAGGCAGCCGTGCTAACCACTGCGACACCGTGCCCCCGCGAGGCAACCGTGCTAACCACTGCGACACCGTGCCCCCCCCGCGAGGCAACCGTGCTAACCACTGCGACACTGTGCCCCCCGCGAGGCAGCCGTGCTAACCACTGCGGCACCGTGCCCCCCGCGAGGCAGCCGTGCTAACCACTGCGACACTGTGCCCCCCGCGAGGCAGCCGTGCTAACCACTGCGACACCGTGCCCCCCGTGAGGCAGCCGTGCTAACCACTGCGACACCGTGCCCCCCGTGAGGCAGCCGTGCTAACCACTGCGACACTGTGCCCCCCCGCGAGGCAGCCGTGCTAACCACTGCGACACCCTGCCCCCCCGCGAGGCAGCCGTGCTAACCACTGCGACACCGTGCCCCCCCCGCGAGGCAGCCGTGCTAACCACTGCGACACCCTGCCCCCCGCGAGGCAGCCGTGCTAACCACTGCGACACCGTGCCCCCCCGCGAGGCAGCCGTGCTAACCACTGCGACACCGTGCCCCCCCCGCGAGGCAACCGTGCTAACCACTGCGACACCGTGCCCCCCCGCGAGGCAGCCGTGCTAACCACTGCGACACCGTGCCCCCCGCGAGGCAGCCGTGCTAACCACTGCGACACCGTGCCCCCCCCGCGGGGCAACCGTGCTAACCACTGCGACACCGTGCCCCCCCGCGAGGCAACCGTGCTAACCACTGCGACACCGTGCCCCCCCCCGCGAGGCAGCCGTGCTAACCACTGCGACACTGTGCCCCCCGCGAGGCAGCCGTGCTAACCACTGCGACACCGTGCCCCCCCCCCCCGCGAGGCAGCCGTGCTAACCACTGCGACACCGTGCCCCCCCGCGAGGCAGCCGTGCTAACCACTGCGACACCGTGCCCCCCGTGAGGCAGTCGTGCTAACCACTGCGACACCGTGCCCCCCGCGATGTAGCCGTGCTAACCACTGCGACACCGTGCCCCCCGCGAGGCAGCCGTGCTAACCACTGCGACACTGTGCCCCCCCATGAGGCAGCCGTGCTAACCACTGCGACACCGTGCCCCCCGCGAGGCAGCCGTGCTAGCCACTGCGACACCGTGCCCCCCGCGAGGCAGCCGTGCTAGCCACTTCGACACCGTGCCCCCCGCGAGGCAGCCGTGCTAGCCACTGCGACACCGTGCCCCCCCGCGAGGCAGCCGTGCTAGCCACTTCGACACCGTGCCCCCCGCGAGGCAGCCGTGCTAGCCACTGCGACACCGTGCCCCCCCCGCGAGGCAGCCGTGCTAACCACTGCGACACCGTGCCCCCCCGCGAGGCAGCCGTGCTAACCACTTTGCCTCCCTCCTTTCCCGATTGTCGACTTGCCCTCTGCTTCTCTCTGCATCAGCTACTCTCTATATTGCTCCAATCTTTGTCCAATCAGACTCTCTCTGAGATTCTTTCCCTCATTTCTCCACAGACCCGATCTCTCCCAGGCCGAGCAGAGATTCTGAGTCGGTGACCGGGAGCAGCTCCCCCATCAGGGACCGGCACTCCGGGGAAAGTTCAGTAAGTCCGGCTCCAGCATCCCAGACACTTGGCACAAATTTCATTAAACTGCTGGAAGGAGGATTTCGAGGAGCCCGAGCCCAGTCTATGTGAACCAGCACCTTACCCAGCGACTTGCTGAGACCTGGAAGCTGCTGCGGTGGAAACAGACTCACCAGGAACTTTCAAAAGGGGAATTCAAAAGAGTCAAATGGACTGGAACCGCTAACTCTGCTTCGATCTCCACGGACGCTGCCAAATCTGCTGAGTTTTTTCACCATTTTGTGTTTTTATTGGATAGATATTTGAGGGAGAATCTTGCAGGGTTAGGGGTGAATCAGGAGGGTGTGGGACTAATTGTACAGTTCTCTCTCAAACAGCAGACACAATGTGCTGAATGATCCCCTCCTGTGTCTATAATAAACCAGATGGTGCACACGATCTTGCCCTTCATTCCTCCAACCTGCAGAGTTTCTGACCCAGTGATTCTGACCCAGTGGGCGGGATTCTCCACTCCCGCGCCGAAGTGGCCGCGCTGTCGTGAACGGCGTCGAGGTTCACGACGGCGCGGAACGGCCCCGGTCCCGACCGATTCAGGCCCTGACAATGGGCCAGTATCGGGGCCGCGTCATCTACACGCGCCAGGCCTTGTCGTCCGCGTAAAAGCGGCGCCGCATAGATGACGCGGCCAGCGCCGCAGAACGAGCGTCATCCGCGCATGCGTGGTTGTCGTCCTGTCCAAATCCGCCCCGCAAGAAGATGGGGGATGGATCTTGCGGGGCCGCGGAAGGAAGGAGGTCCTCGTTCAGAGAGGACGGCCCGACGATCGGTGGGCACCGATCGCGGGCCACACCCCACATTCCAGGTAAAGCCCGGTGCAGGATCCCCCCTCGCCCCCCCACAGGCCGCCCCCCCAGCGTTCACGCACCACCCACGACTGTTGCGACCAGGTGTGGATGGCGCCGGGGGGAACCCGCCGTTTTGGCCTGGCGGCTCGGCCCATCCGGGCCTTAGAATAGCGGGGGTGCCGGAGAATCGCCATTTTGGGTGTCTCCGGCGATTCTCCGGCCTGCAGCCCGCGAAACTCGACCGGCCCGTTCCCGCCGCTCGGGAGAATCACGGGAGAGCGTTGGACCGGCATCCCGGGAAATTTTGGCGGCCCAGGCGATTCTCCCAACCGGCGTGGGAGTGGAGAATCGCGGCCAGTGATTCTGACCCAGTGATTCTGACTCAGTGATTCTGACCCAGTGATTCTGACCCAGTGATTCTGGCCCAGTGATTCTGGCCCAGTGATTCTGACTCAGTGATTCTGACTCAGTGATTCTGACTCAGTGATTCTGACCCAGTGATTCTGACTCAGTGATTCTGACTCAGTGATTCTGACTCAGTGATTCTGACTCAGTGATTCTGACCCAGTGATTCTGACCCAGTGATTCTGACTCAGTGATTCTGACTCAGTGATTCTGACTCAGTGATTCTGACCCAGTGATTCTGACTCAGTGATTCTGACTCAGTGATTCTGACTCAGTGATTCTGACCCAGTGATTCTGACTCAGTGATTCTGACTCAGTGATTCTGACCCAGTGATTCTGACCCAGTGATTCTGACTCAGTGATTCTGACTCAGTGATTCTGACCCAGTGTTTTTGACCCAGTGATTCTGTCCCAGTTATTCTGACCCAGTGTTTTTGACCCAGTGATTCTGACCCAGTGATTCTGACCCAGTGTTTTTGACCCAGTGATTCTGTCCCAGTTATTCTGACCCAGTGATTCTGACCCAGTGTTTTTGACCCAGTGATTCTGTCCCAGTTATTCTGACCCAGTGATTCTGACTCAGTGATTCTGACTCAGTGATTCTGACCCAGTGATTCTGACCCAGTGTTTTTGACCCAGTGATTCTGGCTCAGTGATTCTGACCCAGTGTTTTTGACCCAGTGATTCTGACCCAGTGATTCTGACCCAGTGTTTTTGACCCAGTGATTCTGACCCAGTTATTCTGACCCAGTGATTCTGACTCAGTGATTCTGGCCCAGTGATTCTGACTCAGTGATTCTGACCCAGTGATTCTGGCCCAGTGATTCTGGCCCAGTGATTCTGACCAAGTGATTCTGGCCCAGTGATTCTGGCCCAGTGATTCTGGCCCAGTGATTCTGACCCAGTGATTCTGACCCAGTGATTCTGACCCAGTGATTCTGACTCAGTGATTCTGACTCAGTGATTCTGACCCAGTGTTTTTGACCCAGTGATTCCGACCCAGTGATTCTGACCCAGTGATTCTGGCCCAGTGATTCTGACTCAGTGATTCTGACCCAGTGATTCTGACCCAATGCCTCTCAGAGTCCAGTTAAATACCTACTACCATCTGGGTCAACGTTAGTGACATTAATGTATGCCTGGTGTTCAGTTTAAGTCCCTTCATCCCTGTTTAGTCAGTTTCCATTGCTCCTGCAGACATTGTAATTTGAAAACATTCTAAATCTTGCATTTATTAACAATGTTAGGCAGAGATGAAGTAGGATAGAGACTTGTATGGAGCTTACACATTGGTACACAGATCAATTGGATCAAATGGCTTGTTTCTGAGTTTTAAATTCCATTTTCTGCTGTTTGGTCTGCTGACTGAGTGGTGAATGATCTAATTGACGTGGAACTGACACATCCAGGGCCCAATGATGATGGTTTCAGTTCCTAGCCTGTGGTTAGCTGTTCCCAGCTACTCTCATCTCGAAGTGTGTTGAAGGGCGGGGGGGAGGGGGTTGAAGGGCGGGGGGTAGGGGGGGAGCGGGGGGGATCTCTGATGGTTTGCTGTCCTGATGGGAGAATTTTGAAAGTTGGAAATGTTGTAATCAGGCAGAGGCTGAGTCTCAATCTCCACTTTAATTTAATTTTTTGTTTTATTTTACTTCGCAGTGTGATCCAGTCTGCCCCCAACGTCCACACGTCCTGGAGCAGTTTGAACCTGGGCTGGTGAACTTCTGGCTTCTAAGGCAGCAATGACATAGACAGACATTGCAGGTGAAATCACTCAGTTAAACCAGCCTGGGTTCTTCCTGTGCTCTTTGTTTGGGGCTCAGTACCACAGTGATTGAAGCCACAAGATAACATGACTCCCTTTTTAATATTATTTCACAGGAGGTTGGCGTCGCTGGTCAGACCAGCGTTTATTGCCCATCCCTAGCTTCCCTTCAGAAGGTGGCGGTGAGCTGCCTTCCTAAACCTGGGTTTGATTTGTCCTGTTTCTCGTGCAGAGGACACACCTGGGCAACTTTCCACATCGCCGGGTAGATGCCAGTGTTGTAGCTGTACTGGAACAGCTTGGCTAGGGGTGCGGCAAGTTCTGGAGCACAAGTCTGATTTAAGAACATCTTAGCAATTTGCAAGATTTATTTGAAAACCTTCATAAGAATTTTATCACAATTTAAATGACTATTTACTGGTCTATTAAATATTGAACTGAGGCCCCACCTACAGGCACACAGTGGTACTGAACTCTAGGCCATAGTGGCCGAGGCAGCAGGAAGGTACAAAGTCCGTTCTCTTATCCCTGTTTGAGAGGCTGGCAGGAACTGACTGGTGGATTGCACAGAGGAAGGGGATTTGGCCAACACTAGCCTGTCACTGAGCGTGCTGGAGGGGAAGTCTGTCAAAGCAGCTACATAGTGTTCTCTCACACAAGAAACTACACCAAGCGAGCCTTGTATACGATATTGAATTGGGCAGTCTTGAGTTTGAGGATGGACTGTTCAGTTCCTTTTCACAGACTGAAAGATTGAGTTCGAAATGACACCATAGAAACACTGTCCAATCGAAGCAACCTGTATTGTTTACCTCCCACAAGCAGAATCCTAAATCCACCTTTCTAAACGGCTTCATTCCCCTTGAACCCGTATCAAACCCATTCGTCAATATTGAGGTGGTCTTTGTTTCAATCACAAACTCACAACATAGCATGTGAATAAAAGATTGATTGCACTCTGTACCCTACCAATCCTCTCTTTCACTCCTCAATAACCCTGAATCATTGGACAGTTTATTCCCACCAGATCATTTTAACCCTTTATAATCAGCGATTATCCTCATGTGTTTAACACAAGAATGTGCAAATATTCGAAGAATACACGGCAAACCTTCAGCCAACCTTGCTGGGGATATTACAGGTACACACAGATAGCCTGCGTGTGCCAAATATCATTGGCTGCAGCTGCTCCTTCCCGTTGATTCGTTGAAGCATTATCCAGTGGAGATTGGGAGGATGGAGCAGTGTCCTTGTACAACTGACAATGCGCAACACAGCTGACAACGTCAGTGTGAGTGAGGAACTGCTGCCTGCCCAGCCAGATCTCACACCTCCTGCTAACTGACAGCTGCAAGGTCTCAGCTGGGAGTTGCTCAGTCTGAAGGGGTTCTATTCTTTGCTGCTCAGACACAGGAGGCAAGAATCCCCTGACACCTGGACGGTTTCATGAACAATGTTTTTGTATAAAATTGTGCCTTACTGTAAATTGATTGGTCTGAAAGACGCAAGTAACTTTAAATGAAAGTGGTGTGGAGACAATGTCTGGATGTTGAAATGTGGGTCATTCCTGAGAATGCGGCTAAATAATTTGCTTCTGATTCTCAATATTACTCAATGCAGACTGTAAAAATCATCTGTAATCTGGTTTATGACAACTGAGCTAGAGTTAAACCAGAATTGTATTTTAATAACTTCCTTTGCAGCTGATTGCTCAGTTTAGCCTGTGTGGGCGATTTGGATGACAGTGAGCTCAGGCTTGTTCAATGTGTTTACTAATGGAAGGGGATTGGACAACAAAGAGCCATCTGTAAACAGGCTGGGAAAACTGACCACTGACGGTAGCAGATCCAGATGTTCCAGAGCCCAGGTTGGTGCCTGAACCAGATGTGGCCTCATCTGGACCTAGATGTGGATTCAATCACTCTGGTACCCCGGATCTTCATCTGGATGGGTTTGGTCTGATCCCATCTCCAATCCCAATTTGGCCAAGGAAGAGCTGGTGTTGGATTGAAATGTGGTCAAGTCCAGATGCAGATGTGCCTTTCAGCTCGATGCAAGGTGATCAGAGAATATTGTTATAATTATTGTGAGGTTGTGGCCCACAGTTCGGAATAAAGATCGGGTCCCGACCTGAATTACTCCGCTGCCTCTTGCCGTTATTCAATATTTATCAAATACACATTGAGTATTGCTGAAAAAAAGAGAAGTTGAAATATACATTTCCTTTTCAATTATACCTGGGCACGAACTAAAATGAAAACAGTGATTCTCCTCCTGATCCCAAAACTTGACAAGAATCCTGACAGCAGAAAACATCTCCTCTCACATTGCGGTTAGTGGAAATTATTGGGGCAATGTTTCTATCAGTGACAGGCAAATCACAGAATCCCTACAATGCAGAAGGAGGCCATTCAGCCCATCGATTCTGCAGTGGCCCTTGCCCCATTAAAACACCTGACCTAGGCCCAATCCCTCACTCCTATCCTCACAGCCCAACCTAATGTTTTGGGCAATTTAGCATGGCCAATCCACCTAACCTGCACATCTTTGGACTGTGGGAGGAAACCGGAGCACCCGGAGGAAACCCACGCACACACGGGGAGAACGTGCAGACTCCGCACAGACAGTGACCCAAGGTCGGAATCAAAATATCTTCTAACTGTACAGAGGCAGAAAGGTTAACTGCATCGTTCACTGCCACACTCTCCCTCTGGGCTGGTTTAGCACAGTGGGTTAAACAGCTGGCTGTAATGCATAACAAGGCCAGCAGCACGGGTTCAATTCCCGTACCAGCCTCCCCGAACAGGCGCTGGAATGTGGCGACTAGGGGCTTTTCACAGGAACTTCATTGAAGCCTACTTGTGACAATAAGCGATTATTATTATTATTGTCTCTCTCCCTGACAATACATGGATTGGAAACAAGCAAAGCTTCATTTTATCGATCTCTATGAAATACCCTGAATAAACAGTGACTCAGTACAGTTACACAGTGAGTGACCTCACCTTGAATAAACAGTGACTCTGTACAGTTGCACAGTGAGTGATCCTCATCCTGCTGAATAAACAGTGACTCTGTACAGTTACACAGTGAGTGATCCTCATCCTGCTGAATAAACAGTGACTGTGTACAGTTACACAGTGAGTGATCCTCACCCTGAATAAACAGTGACTCTGTACAGTTACACAGTGAGTGATCCTCATCCTGCTGAATAAACAGTGACTCTGTACAGTTACACAGTGAGTGATCCTCATCCTGCTGAATAAACAGTGACTGTGTACATTACACAGTGAGTGACCCTCACCCTGCAGAATAAACAGTGACTCTGTACAGTTACACAGTGAGTGATCCTCACCCTGAATAAACAGTGACTCAGGACAGTTACAGTGTGTGATCCTCACACTGAATAAACAGTGACTCTGTACAGTTACACAGTGAGTGATCCTCACACTGCTGAATAAACAGTGACTCTGTACAGTTACACAGTGAGTGATCCTCACCCTGAATAAACAGTGACACTGTACAGTTACGGTGTGTGATCCTCACCCTGAATAAACAGTGACTGTACAGTTACACAGTGAGTGATCCTCACCCTGCTGAATAAACAGTGACTCTGTACAGTTACACAGTGAGTGATCCTCACCCTGAATAAACAGTGACTCTGTACAGTTACAGTGTGTGGTTCTCACCCTGAATAAACAGTGACTCTGTACAGTTACACAGTGAGTGATCCTCACCCTGCTGAATAAACAGTGACTCTGTACAGTTACACAGTGAGTGATCCTCACCCTGAATAAACAGTGACTCAGGACAGTTACAGTGTGTGATCCTCACACTGAATAAACAGTGACTCTGTACAGTTACACAGTGAGTGATCCTCACCCTGCTGAATAAACAGTGACTCTGTACAGTTACACAGTGAGTGATCCTCACACTGTTGAATAAACAGTGACTCTGTACAGTGACACAGTGAGTGATCCTCACCCTGATTAAACAGTGACACTGTACAGTGACACAGTGAGTGATCCTCACCCGGAATAAACAGTGACTCTGTACAGTGACACAGTGAGTGATCCTCACCCGGAATAAACAGTGACTCTGTACAGTTACACAGTGAGTGATCCTCACCTTGAATAAACAGTGACTCTGTCCAGTTACACAGTGAGTGATCCTCACCCTGAATAAACAGTGACTCTGTACAGTTACAGTGAGTGATCCTCACCCAGCTGAATAAACAGTGACTCTGTAAGTTACACAGTGAGTGATCCTCACCCCAAATAAACAGTGACTCTGTCCAGTTACACTGTGAGTGATCCTCACCCTGAATAAACAGTGACTCTGTACAGTTACAGTGAGTGACCGTCACCCTGAATAAACAGTGACTCTGTACAGTTACACAGTGAGTGATCCTCACCCTGAATAAACAGTGGCTCTGTACAGTTACAAAGTGAGGGATCCTCACCCTGAATAAACAGTGACTCTGTATAGTTACACAGTGAGTGATCCTCACCCTGAATAAACAGTAACTCTGTCCAGTTGCATAGTGAATGATCCTCACCCTGAATGAACAGTGACTCTGTACAGTTACACAGTGAGTTATCCTCACCCTGAATAAACAGTGACTCTGTACAGTTACACAGTGAGTGATCCTCACCCTGAATAAATAGTGACTCTGTTCAGTTACACAGTGAGTGACACTCACCCTGCTGAATAAACAGTGACTCTGCACAGTTACACAGCGAGTGATCCCCACCTTGCTGAATAAACAGTGACTCTGTCCAGTTACACAGTGAGTGACACTCACCCTGAATAAATAGTGACTGTACAGTTACACAGTGAGCGATCCTTACCCTGAATAAACAGTGACTCTGTACAGTTGCACAGTGAGTGACCCGCACCCTGAATAAACAGTGACTCAGTACAGTTACACAGTGAGTGATCCTCACCCTGCTGAATAAACAGTGACTCTGTACAGTTACACAGTGAGTGATCCTCACCCTGAATAAACAGTGACTCTGTACAGTTACACAGTGAGTGATCCTCACCCTGCTGAATAAACAGTGACTCTGTACAGTTACACAGTGAGTGATCCTCACCCTGAATAAACAGTGACTCTACAGTTACACAGTGAGCGACCCTCACCCTGCTGAATAAACTGTGACTCTGTACAGTTACACAGTGAGTGATCCTCACCCTGAATAAACAGTGACTCTGTACAGTTACACAGTGAGTGATCCTCACCCTGCTGAATAAACAGTGACTTTGTACAGTTACACAGTGAGTGATCCTCACCCTCAATAAACAGTGTCTCTGTACAGTTACACAGTGCGTGATCGTCACCCTGCTGAATAAACAGTGACTCTGTACAGTTACACAGTGAGTGATCCTCACCCTGAATAAATAGTGACTCTGTTCAGTTACACATTGAGTGACACTCACCCTGCTGAATAAACAGTGACTCTGCACAGTTACACAGCGAGTGATCCCCACCTTGCTGAATAAACAGTGACTCTGTCCAGTTACACAGTGAGTGACACTCACCCTGAATAAATAGTGACTGTACAGTTACACAGTGAGCGATCCTTACCCTGAATAAACAGTGACTCTGTACAGTTGCACAGTGAGTGACCCGCACCCTGAATAAACAGTGACTCAGTACAGTTACACAGTGAGTGATCCTCACCCTGCTGAATAAACAGTGACTCTGTACAGTTACACAGTGAGTGATCCTCACCCTGAATAAACAGTGACTCTGTACAGTTACACAGTGAGTGATCCTCACCCTGCTGAATAAACAGTGACTCTGTACAGTTACACAGTGAGTGATCCTCACCCTGAATAAACAGTGACTCTACAGTTACACAGTGAGCGACCCTCACCCTGCTGAATAAACTGTGACTCTGTACAGTTACACAGTGAGTGATCCTCACCCTGAATAAACAGTGACTCTGTACAGTTACACAGTGAGTGATCCTCACCCTGCTGAATAAACAGTGACTTTGTACAGTTACACAGTGAGTGATCCTCACCCTCAATAAACAGTGTCTCTGTACAGTTACACAGTGCGTGATCGTCACCCTGCTGAATAAACAGGGACTCAGCACAGTTACACAGTGAGTGATCCTCACCCTGAATAAACAGAGACTCTGTACAGTTACACAGTGAGCGATCCTCACCCTGAATAAACAGTGACTCTGTACAGTTACACAGTGAGTGATCCTCACCCTGAATAAACAGTGACTCTGTACAGTTGCACATTGAGTGATCCTCACCCTGAATAAACTGACTCTGCACAGTTACCCAGTGAGTGATCCTCTCCCTGAATAAAGTGACTCTGTACAGTTACACAGTGAGTGATCCCCACCCTGCTGAATAAACAGTGACTCTGTACAGTTACACAGTGAGTGATCCTCATCCTGCTGAATAAACAGTGACTCTGTCCAGTTACACAGTGAGTGATCCTCACCCTGAATAAACAGTGACTCTGTACAGTTACACAGTGAGTGATCCTCACCCTGAATAAACAGTGACTCTGTACAGTTACACAGTGAGTGATCCTCACCCTGAATAAACAGTGACTCTGTACAGTTACACAGTGAGTGTTCCTCACCCTGAATAAACAGTGACTCTGTACAGTTACACAGTGAGTGATCCTCACCCTGAATAAACAGTGACTCTGTACAGTTGCACAGTGAGTGATCCTCACACTGAATAAACAGTGACTCTGTACAGTTACACAGTGAGTGATCCTCATCCTGCTGAATAAACAGTGACTCTGTCCAGTTACACAGTGAGTGATCCTCACCCTGAATAAACAGTGACTCTGTACAGTTACACAGTGAGTGATCCTCACCCTGAATAAACAGTGACTCTGTACAGTTACACAGTGAGTGATCCTCACCCTGAATAAACAGTGACTCTGTACAGTTACACAGTGAGTGTTCCTCACCCTGAATAAACAGTGACTCTGTACAGTTACACAGTGAGTGATCCTCACCCTGAATAAACAGTGACTCTGTACAGTTGCACAGTGAGTGATCCTCACCCTGAATAAACAGTGACTCTGTACAGTTACACAGTGAGTGATCCTCACCCTGAATAAACAGTGACTCTGTACAGTTACAGTGAGTGATCCTCACCCAGCTGAATAAACAGTGACTCTGTACAGTTACACAGTGAGTGATCCCCACCCCAAATAAACAGTGACTCTGTCCAGTTACACAGTGAGTGATCCTCACCCTGAATAAACAGTGACTCTGTACAGTTACAGTGAGTGAACCTCACCCTGAATAAACAGTGACTCTGTACAGTTACACAGAGAGTGATCCTCACCCTGAATAAACAGTGACTCTGTATAGTTACACAGTGAGTGATCCTCACCCTGAATAAACAGTAACTCTGTCCAGTTACACAGAGAGTGATCCTCACCCTGAATAAACAGTGACTCTGTACAGTTACACAGTGAGTGATCCTCACCCTGAATAAACAGTGACTCTGTCCAGTTACACAGTGAGTGATCCTCACCCTGAATAAACAGTGACTCTGTACAGTTACAGTGAGTGATCCTCACCCAGCTGAATAAACAGTGACTCTGTACAGTTACACAGTGAGTGATCCCCACCCCAAATAAACAGTGACTCTGTCCAGTTACACAGTGAGTGATCCTCACCCTGAATAAACAGTGACTCTGTACAGTTACACAGTGAGTGATCCTCACCCTGAATAAACAGTGACTCTGTCCAGTTACACAGTGAGTGATCCTCACCCTGAATAAACAGTGACTCTGTACAGTTACAGTGAGTGATCCTCACCCAGCTGAATAAACAGTGACTCTGTACAGTTACACAGTGAGTGATCCCCACCCCAAATAAACAGTGACTCTGTCCAGTTACACAGTGAGTGATCCTCACCCTGAATAAACAGTGACTCTGTACAGTTACAGTGAGTGAACCTCACCCTGAATAAACAGTGACTCTGTACAGTTACACAGAGAGTGATCCTCACCCTGAATAAACAGTGACTCTGTATAGTTACACAGTGAGTGATCCTCACCCTGAATAAACAGTAACTCTGTCCAGTTGCATAGTGAATGATCCTCACCAAAATGAACAGTGACTCTGTACAGTTACACAGTGAGTTATCCTCACCCTGAATAAACAGTGACTATGTAGAGTTACACAGCGAGTGATCCTCACATTGCTGAATAAACAGTAACTCTGTACAGTTACACAGTGAGTGATCCTCACACTGCTGAATAAACAGAGACTCTGTACAGTTACACAGTGAGGGATCCTCAACCTGAATAAACAGTGACTCTGCGCAGTTACACAGTGAGTGATCCTCACCCTGCTGAATAAACAGTGACTCTGTACAGTTACACAGTGAGTGATCCTCACCCTGAATAAACAGTGACTGTGTACAGTTACACAGCGAGTGATCCTCACCCTGCTGAATAAACAGTGACTCAATACAGTTACAAAGTGAGTGATCCTCACCCTGAATAAACAGTGACTATGAACAGTTACACAGTGAGTGATCCTCACCCCGCTGAAAATAGTGACTCTGTACAGTTACACAGTGAATGATCCTCACCCTGAATAAACAGTGACTCTGTACAGTTACACAGTGAGTGATCCTCACCCTGAATAAACAGTGACTCTGTACAGTTACACAGTGAGTGATCCTCACCCTGCAAAATAAACAGTGACTCTGCACAGTTACACAGTGAGTGATCCTCACCCTGCTGAATAAACAGTGACTCTGTACAGTTACACGGTGAGTGATACTCACCCTGAACAAACAGTGACTCTGTTCCATTACTCAGTGAGTGATCCTCACCCTGAATAAACAGTGACTCTGTACAGTTACACAGTGAGTGACCCTCACCCTGCTGAATAAACAGTGACTCTGTACAGTTACACAATGAGTGATCCTCACCCTGAATAAGCAGTGACTCCGTACAGTTACACAGTGAGTGATCCTCACCCTGAATAAACAATAACTCTGTACAGTTACAGAGTGAGGGATCCTCACCCTGAATAAACAGTGACTCTGCGCAGTTACACAGTGAGTGATCCTCACCCTGCTGAATAAACAGTGACTCTGTACAGTTACACAGTGAGTGATCCTCACCCTGAATAAACAGTGACTCTGTACAGTTACAGTGAGTGATCCTCACCCAGCTGAATAAACAGTGACTCTGTACAGTTACACAGTGAGTGATCCCCACCCCAAATAAACAGTGACTCTGTCCAGTTACACAGTGAGTGATCCTCACCCTGAATAAACAGTGACTCTGTACAGTTACAGTGAGTGAACCTCACCCTGAATAAACAGTGACTCTGTACAGTTACACAGAGAGTGATCCTCACCCTGAATAAACAGTGACTCTGTATAGTTACACAGTGAGTGATCCTCACCCTGAATAAACAGTAACTCTGTCCAGTTACACAGAGAGTGATCCTCACCCTGAATAAACAGTGACTCTGTACAGTTACACAGTGAGTGATCCTCACCCTGAATAAACAGTGACTCTGTCCAGTTACACAGTGAGTGATCCTCACCCTGAATAAACAGTGACTCTGTACAGTTACAGTGAGTGATCCTCACCCAGCTGAATAAACAGTGACTCTGTACAGTTACACAGTGAGTGATCCCCACCCCAAATAAACAGTGACTCTGTCCAGTTACACAGTGAGTGATCCTCACCCTGAATAAACAGTGACTCTGTACAGTTACACAGTGAGTGATCCTCACCCTGAATAAACAGTGACTCTGTCCAGTTACACAGTGAGTGATCCTCACCCTGAATAAACAGTGACTCTGTCCAGTTACACAGTGAGTGATCCTCACCCTGAATAAACAGTGACTCTGTACAGTTACAGTGAGTGAACCTCACCCTGAATAAACAGTGACTCTGTACAGTTACATAGAGAGTGATCCTCACCCTGAATAAACAGTGACTCTGTATAGTTACACAGTGAGTGATCCTCACCCTGAATAAACAGTAACTCTGTCCAGTTGCATAGTGAATGATCCTCACCAAAATGAACAGTGACTCTGTACAGTTACACAGTGAGTTATCCTCACCCTGAATAAACAGTGACTATGTAGAGTTACACAGCGAGTGATCCTCACATTGCTGAATAAACAGTAACTCTGTAC
Organism: Scyliorhinus torazame; assembly: GCF_047496885.1. Taxonomy (NCBI): domain Eukaryota; kingdom Metazoa; phylum Chordata; class Chondrichthyes; order Carcharhiniformes; family Scyliorhinidae; genus Scyliorhinus; species Scyliorhinus torazame. The sequence continues at coordinate 227,668,903 of NC_092718.1, forward strand.
AGTTACACAGTGAGTGATCCTCACACTGCTGAATAAACAGAGACTCTGTACAGTTACACAGTGAGGGATCCTCAACCTGAATAAACAGTGACTCTGCGCAGTTACACAGTGAGTGATCCTCACCCTGCTGAATAAACAGTGACTCTGTACAGTTACACAGTGAGTGATCCTCACCCTGAATAAACAGTGACTGTGTACAGTTACACAGCGAGTGATCCTCACCCTGCTGAATAAACAGTGACTCAATACAGTTACAAAGTGAGTGATCCTCACCCTGAATAAACAGTGACTATGAACAGTTACACAGTGAGTGATCCTCACCCCGCTGAAAATAGTGACTCTGTACAGTTACACAGTGAATGATCCTCACCCTGTAAAAACAGTGACTCTGTACAGTTACACAGTGAGTGATCCTCACCCTGAATAAACAGTGACTCTGTACAGTTACACAGTGAGTGATCCTCACCCTGCAAAATAAACAGTGACTCTGTACAGTTACACAGTGAGTGATCCTCACCCTGAATAAACAGTGACTGTGTACAGTTACACAGCGAGTGATCCTCACCCTGCTGAATAAACAGTGACTCTGCGCAGTTACACAGTGAGTGATCCTCACCCTGCTGAATAAACAGTGACTCTGTACAGTTACACAGTGAGTGATCCTCACCCTGAATAAACAGTGACTGTGTACAGTTACACAGCGAGTGATCCTCACCCTGCTGAATAAACAGTGACTCAATACAGTTACAAAGTGAGTGATCCTCACCCTGAATAAACAGTGACTATGAACAGTTACACAGTGAGTGATCCTCACCCCGCTGAAAATAGTGACTCTGTACAGTTACACAGTGAATGATCCTCACCCTGTAAAAACAGTGACTCTGTACAGTTACACAGTGAGTGATCCTCACCCTGAATAAACAGTGACTCTGCACAGTTACACAGTGAGTGATCCTCACCCTGCTGAATAAACAGTGACTCTGTACAGTTACACGGTGAGTGATACTCACCCTGAACAAACAGTGACTCTGTTCCATTACTCAGTGAGTGATCCTCACCCTGAATAAACAGTGACTCTGTACAGTTACACAGTGAGTGACCCTCACCCTGCTGAATAAACAGTGACTCTGTACAGTTACACAATGAGTGATCCTCACCCTGAATAAGCAGTGACTCCGTACAGTTACACAGTGAGTGATCCTCACCCTGAATAAACAATAACTCTGTACAGTTACAGAGTGAGGGATCCTCACCCTGAATAAACAGTGACTCTGCGCAGTTACACAGTGAGTGATCCTCACCCTGCTGAATAAACAGTGACTCTGTACAGTTACACAGTGAGTGATCCTCACCCTGAATAAACAGTGACTGTGTCCAGTTACACAGCGAGTGATCCTCAATCTGCTGAATAAACAGTGACTCTGGACAGTTACACAGTGAGTGATCCTCACCCTGAATAAACAGTGACTCTACAGTTACACAGTGAGCGACCCGCACCCTGAATAAACAGTGACCCAGTACAGTTACACAGTGAGTGATCCTCACCCTGCTGAATAAACAGTGACTCTGTACAGTTACACAGTGAGTGATCCTCACCCTGAATAAACAGTGACTCTGTACAGTTACACAGTGAGTGATCCTCACCCTGCTGAATAAACAGTGACTCTGTACAGTTACACAGTGAGTGATCCTCACCCTGAATAAACAGTGACTCTACAGTTACACAGTGAGCGACCCTCACCCTGCTGAATAAACTGTGACTCTGTACAGTGACACAGTGAGTGACCCTCAACCTGCTGAATAAACAGTGACTTTGTACAGTTACACAGTGAATGATCCTCACACTGAATAAACAGTAACTCTGTACAGTTACACAGTGAATGATCCTCACCCTGAATAAACAGTGACTTTGTACAGTTACACAGTGAGTGATCCTCACCCTGAATAAACAGTGACTCTGTACAGTTACACAGTGCGTGATCGTCACCCTGCTCAATAAACAGGGACTCAGCACAGTTACACAGTGAGTGATGCTCACCCTGAATAAACAGAGACTCTGTACAGTTACACAGTGAGCGATCCTCACCCTGAATAAACAGTGACTCTGTACAGTTACACAGTGAGTGATCCTCACCCTGAATAAACAGTGACTCTGCACAGTTACCCAGTGAGTGATCCTCTCCCTGAATAAAGTGACTCTGTACAGTTGCACAGTGAGTGATCCTCACCCTGAATAAACAGAGACTCTGTACAGTTACACAGTGAGCGATCCTCACCCTGAATAAACAGTGACTCTGTACAGTTACACAGTGAGTGACCCTCACCCTGAATAAAAAGTGACTCTGTACAGTTACACAGTGAGTGATCCTCACACTGCTGAATAAACAGTGACTCTGTACAGTTACACAGTGAGTGATCCTCACACTGCTGAATAAACAGTGACTCTGTACAGTTACACAGTGAGTGATCCTCACACTGCTGAATAAACAGTGACTCTGTACAGTTACACAGTGAGTGATCCTCACCCTGAATAAACAGTGACTCTGTACAGTTACACAGTGAGTGACCCTCACCCTGAATAAACAGTGACTCTGTACAGTTACACAGTGAGTGTTCCTCACCCTGAATAAACAGTGACTCTGTCCAGTTACACAGTGAGTGATCCTCACCCTGAATAAACAGTAACTCTGTCCAGTTGCATAGTGAATGATCCTCACCAAAATGAACAGTGACTCTGTACAGTTACACAGTGAGTGATCCTCACCCTGCTGAATAAACAGTGACTCTGTACAGTTACACAGTGAGTGACCCTCACCCTGAATAAACAGTGACTCTGTACAGTTACAGTGAGTTATCCTCACCCTGAATAAACAGTGACTATGTAGAGTTACACAGTGAGTGATCCTCACCCTGACTAAACAATAACACTGTACAGTTACACAGTGAGGGATCCTCACCCTGAATAAACAGTGACTCTGCGCAGTTACACAGTGAGTGATCCTCACCCTGCTGAATAAACAGTGACTCTGTATAGTTACACAGTGAGTGATCCTCACCCTGAATAAACAGTAACTCTGTCCAGTTGCATAGTGAATGATCCTCACCAAAATGAACAGTGACTCTGTACAGTTACACAGCGAGTGATCCTCACATTGCTGAATAAACAGTGACTCTGTACAGTTACACAGTGAGTGATCCTCACCCTGAATAAACAGTAACTCTGTACAGTTACACAGTGAGTGATCCTCACCCTGCTGAATAAACAGTGACTCTGTACAGTTACACAGTGAGGGATCCTCACCCTGAATAAACAGTGACTCTGCACAGTTACACAGTGAGTGATCCTCACCCTGCTGAATAAACAGTGACTCTATAGTTACACAGTGAGTGATCCTCACCCTGCTGAATAAACAGTGACTCTGTACAGTTACAAAGTGAGTGATCCTCACCCTGAATAAACAGTGACTATGAACATTTACACAGTGAGTGATCCTCACCCTGCTGAATATAGTGACTCTGTACAGTTACACAGTGAATGATCCTCACCCTGAATAAACAGTGACTCTGTACAGTTACACAGTGAGTGATCCTCACCCTGAATAAACAGTGACTCTGTACAGTTACACAGTGAGTGATCCTCACCCTGCAAAATAAACAGTGACTCTGCACAGTTACACAGTGAGTGATCCTCACCCTGCTGAATAAACAGTGACTCTGTACAGTTACACGGTGAGTGATACTCACCCTGAACAAACAGTGACTCTGTTCCGTTACTCAGTGAGTGATCCTCACCCTGAATAAACAGTGACTCTGTACAGTTACACAGTGAGTGACCCTCACCCTGCTGAATAAACAGTCACTCTGTACAGTTACACAATGAGTGATCCTCACCCTGAATAAGCAGTGACTCCGTACAGTTACACAGTGAGTGATCTTCACCCTGAATAAACAATAACTCTGTACAGTTACACAGTGAGGGATCCTCACCCGGAATAAACAGTGACTCTGCGCAGTTACACAGTGAGTGATCCTCACCCTGCTGAATAAATAGTAACTCTGTCCAGTTGCATAGTGAATGATCCTCACCAAAATGAACAGTGACTCTGTACAGTTACACAGTGAGTTATCCTCACCCTGAATAAACAGTGACTATGTAGAGTTACACAGCGAGTGATCCTCACATTGCTGAATAAACAGTGACTGTGTACAGTTACAAAGTGAGTGATCCTCACCCTGAATAAACAGTGACTATGAACATTTACACAGTGAGTGATCCTCACCCTGCTGAATATAGTGACTCTGTACAGTTACACAGTGAATGATCCTCACCCTGAATAAACAGTGACTCTGTACAGTTACACAGTGAGTGATCCTCACCCTGAATAAACAGTGACTCTGTACAGTTACACAGTGAGTGATCCTCACCCTGCAAAATAAACAGTGACTCTGCACAGTTACACAGTGAGTGATCCTCACCCTGCTGAATAAACAGTGACTCTGTACAGTTACACGGTGAGTGATACTCACCCTGAACAAACAGTGACTCTGTTCCGTTACTCAGTGAGTGATCCTCACCCTGAATAAACAGTGACTCTGTACAGTTACACAGTGAGTGACCCTCACCCTGCTGAATAAACAGTCACTCTGTACAGTTACACAATGAGTGATCCTCACCCTGAATAAGCAGTGACTCCGTACAGTTACACAGTGAGTGATCCTCACCCTGAATAAACAATAACTCTGTACAGTTACACAGTGAGGGATCCTCACCCTGAATAAACAGTGACTCTGCGCAGTTACACAGTGAGTGATCCTCACCCTGCTGAATAAACAGTGACTCTGTACAGTTACCCAGTGAGTGATCCTCACCCTGAATAAACAGTGACTGTGTCCAGTTACACAGCGAGTGATCCTCACCCTGCTGAATAAACAGTGACTCTGGACAGTTACACAGTGAGTGATCCTCACCCTGAATAAACACTCACTGTAACTCTCACTGTAACTCTCACTGTAACACTAACTGTAACACTAACTGTAACATTCACTGTAACTCTCACTGTAACACTCACTGTAACACTCACTGTAACTGTAATTCACACTGGAAATCTCACTGGAACTCTCACGGTAACACTCACTGTAACACGTACAGTAACTCTCACTGTAACACTCACTGTAACACTCACTGTAACTGTAACTCTCACTGTAACACTCACTGTAACACTCACTGTAACTGTAACTCACACTGGAACTCTCACTGGAACACTCACTGTAACTCTCACTGTAACACTCACTGTAACTCTCACTGTAACTGTTACTCTCACTGTAACACTCACTGTAACTGTAACTCTCACCGTACCACTCACTGTAACACTCACTGTAACACACACTGTAACCCTCACGGTAACTCTCACTGTAACACTCACTGTAACTCTCACTGTAACTGTTACTCTCACTGTAACACTCACTGTAACTGTAACTCTCACCGTAACACTCACTGTAACACACACTGTAACTCTCACTGTAACACTCACTTTAACACTCACTGTAACACACACTGTAACTCTCACTGTAACTCACTGTAACACTCACTGTAACACACACTGTAACTCTCACTGTAACACTCACTGTAACTCACACTGAAACTCTCACTGTAATTCTCACTGTAAATCTCACTGTAACTCTCACTGTAACTCACACTGTAACACTCACTGTAACACTCACTGTAACACTCACTGTAACTCTCCCTGTCACTCTCACTGTAACCGTAACTCTCACTGAAACTCTCACTGTAACACTCACTCCACTCTCACTGTAACACTCACTGTAACTGTAACGGTCACTGTAACATTCACTGTAACACTCACTGTAACTCTCACTGTAACTCATACTGTAACACTCACTGTAACTCTCACTGTAACTCTCACTGTAACTCTCACTGTAACACACACTGTAACTCTCACGGTAACTCTCACTGTAACACTCACTGTAACTCTCACTGTAACTGTTACTCTCACTGTAACACTCACTGTAACTGTAACTCTCACCGTAACACTCACTGTAACACACACTGTAACTCTCACTGTAACACTCACTGTAACACTCACTGAAACACACACTGTAACTCTCACTGTAACTCTCACTGTACCACTCGCTGTAACTCTCCCTGTAACACTCACTGTAACTCTCACTGTAACACTCACTGTAACTCTCACTGTAACTCTCACTGTAACTCTCACTGTCACTCTCACTGTAACACTCACTGTAAATGTAACACTCACTGTAACTCTCACTGTAACTCTCACTGTAACACTCACTGTAACTCTCACTGTAACACTAACGGTAACTCTCACTGTAAATCTAACTGTAACTCTCACTGTAACACTCACTGTAACACTCACTGTAACTCTCACTGTTACTCTCACTGTAACACTCACTGTAACTCTCACTGTAACTCTCCAAGTAGCTCTCACTGTAACTCTCACTGTCACTCTCACTGTAACACTCACTGTAACTGTTACACTCACTGTAACTCTCACTGTAACTATCACTGTAACTCTCACTGTAACACTCAGCGTAACTCTCACTGTAACTCTCACTGTAACTCTCACTGTAGCTCTCAATGTAACACTCACTGTAACACTCACTGTAACACTCACTGCAATTCTCACTGTAACACTCACTGTAACACTCACTGTAACACTCACTGCAATTCTCACTGTAACACTCTCTGTAACTCTCACTGTAACACTCAGGGTAACTCTCACTGTAACACTCACTGTAACTCTCACTGTAGCTCTCAGTGTAACACTCACTGTAACACTCACTGTAACACTCACTGTAATTCTCACTGTAACACTCACTGCAACACTCACGGAAACTCTGACTGTAACACTCACTGTAACACTCACTGTAACTCTCATTGGAACACTCACTGTAACACTCACTGTAACACTCACTGTAACACTCACTGTAACTCTCACTGTAACTCACTGTAACACTCACTGTAATTTTGACTTTAACTCTCACAGTAACTCTCACAGTAACTCTCACTGTAACTCTCAATGTCACTCTCGCTGTAACCCTCACTGAAACTCTCACTGTAACAGTCACTGTAACTCTCACTGTAACTCTCACTGTGACTCTCACTGTAACTCTCACAGTAACACTCACTGTAACACTCACTGTAACACTCAATGTAATTCTCCCTGTCACTCTAACTGTAACTCTCACTGAAACTCACACTGTAACACTCACTCCACTCTCACTGTAACACTCACTGTAACTGTAACTTTCACTGTAACATTCACTGTAACACTCACTGTAACTCTCACTGTAACTCTCACTGTAACTCTCACTGTAACACTCATTGTAACCCTCACTGTATCTCTCACTGTTACACTCACTGTAACGCTCACTGTAACTCTCGCTGTAAATCTCACTGTAACACTCATTGTAACCCTCACTGTAACTCTCACTGTAACACTCACTGTAACTCTCACTGTAAATCTCACTGTAACTCTCACTGTAACTTACACTGTAACACTCACTGAAACTCTCACTGTAACACTCACTGTAACTCTCCCTGTCACTCTCACTGTAACTGTAACTCTCACTGTAACACTCACTGTAACACTTACTGTAACTCTCACTGTAACTCTCACTGTAACACTCACTGTAACACTCACTGTAACTGTAACTCTCACTGTCAAACTCACTGTAACACTCACTGTAACTGTAACACACACTGGAACTCTCACTGTAACACTCACTGTAACTCTCACTGTAACACTCACTGTAACTCTCACTGTAACTGTAACTCTCACTGTAACACTCACTGTAACTGTAACACTCACTGTAACACTCACTGTAACACTCACTGTAACACACACTGTAACTCTCACTGTAACTCTCACTGTAAGACTCACTGTAACAAACACTGTAACTCTCACTGTAACACTCACGGCAACACTCACTGTAACACACACTGTAACTCTCACTGTAATTCTCACTGTAACACTCTCTGTAACACTCTCTGTAACACTCACTGCAAATTTCACTGAAACTCTCACTGTAACTCTCACTGCAACTCGCACTGTAACACTCACTGTAACATTCACTGTAACACTCACTGTAACACTCACTGTAACACTCACTGTAACACTCACTGTAATTCTCACTGTAACTCTCACTGTAACACTCACTGTCACACTCACTGTAACTCTCACTGTAAATCTCACTGTAACACTCACTGTAACTCTCACTGTAACTCTCACTGTAACACTCACTGTAACAGTCACTGTAACTCTCACTGTAACACTCACTGTAACACTCACTGTAACACACACTGTAACTCTCACTGTAACACTCACTGTAACTCTCACTGTAACTGTTACTCTCACTGTAACACTCACTGTAACTGTAACTCTCACCGTAACACTCACTGTAACACACACTGTAACTCTCACTGTAACACTCACTGTAACACTCACTGAAACACACACTGAAACACACACTGTAACTCTCACTGTAACACTCACTGTAACTCTCACTGTAACACTCACTGTAACTCACACTGAAACTCTCACTGTAATTCTCACTGTAACTCTCACTGTAACACTCACTGTAACACACACTGTAACTCTCACTGTAACTCTCACTGTAACTCTCACTGTAACTCACACTGTAACACTCACTGTAACACTCACTGTAACACTCACTGTAACTCTCCCTGTCACTCTCACTGTAACTGTAACTCTCACTGAAACTCTCACTGTAACACTCACTCCACTCTCACTGTAACACTCACTGTAACTGTAACGGTCACTGTAACTCTCACTGTAACTCTCACTGTAACTCTCACTGTAACACTCACTGTAACACTCACTGTAACTGTAACACTCATTGTAACCCTCACTGTAACTCTCACTGTAACACTCACCATAGCTCTCACTGTAACTCTCACTGTAACTCTCACTGTAACTCTCACTGGAACTCTCACTGTAACTCTCACTGTAACACTCACTGTAACATTCACTGTAACTCTCACTCTACCACTCACTGTAACACTCACTGTAACACTCACTGTAACTCTCACAGTAACTCTCACTGTAACTCTCAATGTCACGCTCTCTGTAACCCTCACTGAAACTCTCACTGTAACAGTCACTGTAACTCTCACTGTAACTCTCACTGTGACTCTCACTGTAACTCTCACTGTGACACTCACTGTAACACTCACTGTAACACTCAATGTAATTCTCCCTGTCACTCTAACTGTAACTCTCACTGAAACTCACACTGTAACACTCACTCCACTCTCACTGTAACACTCACTGTAACTGTAACTTTCACTGTAACACTCACTGTAACACTCACTGTAACACTCACTGTAACTCTCACTGTAACTCTCACTGTAACTCACACAGTAACTCTCACTAACTCTCACTGTAACACTCACTGTTACTCTCACTGTAACTCTCACTGTAACTCTCACTAACTCTCACTGTAACTCTCACTGTAACTCTCACTGTAACTCTCACTGTAACTCTCACTGTAACTCTCACTGTAACACTCACTGTAACACTCACGGAAACTCTGACTGTAAAACTCACTGTAACTCTCACTGTAACTCTCACTGTAACTCACACAGTAACTCTCACTAACTCTCACTGTAACAGTCACTGTAACTCTCACTGTAACACTCATTGTAACACTCAATATCTCTCACTGTATCTCTCACTGTAACTCTCACTGTAACTCTCACTGTAACTCTCACTATAACACTCACTGTAACAATCACTTTAACTCACACTGTAACAGTCGCTGTGACTCTTACTGTAACTCTCACTGTAGCACTCACTGTAACACTCACTGTAACTCTAAATGTAACTCTTACTGTAACACTCACTGCATCACTTACTGTAACACTCACGTGTTTTGAAACTCTCACTGTAACACTCACTGTAACACTCACTGTAACTCTCACTGTAACTCTCACTGTACCACTCGCTGTAACTCTCCCTGTAACACTCACTAACTCTCACTGTAACACTCACTGTAACTCTCACTGTAACTCTCACTGTAACTCTCACTGTCACTCTCACTGTAACACTCACTGTAAATGTAACACTCACTGTAACTCTCACTGTAACTCTCACTGTAACACTAACGGTAACTCTCACTGTAACTCTAACTGTAACTCTCACTGTAACACTCACTGTAACACTCACTGTAACTCTCACTGTAACTCTCACTGTAACACTCACTGTAACACTCACTGTAACTCTCACTGTAACTCTCCAAGTAACTCTCACTGTAACTCTCACTGTCACTCTCACTGTAACACTCACTGTAACTGTTACACTCACTGTAACTTTCACTGTAACTATCACTGTAACTCTCACTGTAACACTCAGCGTAACTCTCACTGTAACTCTCACTGTAACTCTCACTGTAGCTCTCAATGTAACACTCACTATAACACTCACTGAAACACTCACGGAAACTCTGACTTTAACACTCACTGTAACACTCAGGGTAACTCTCACTGTAACACTCACTGTAACTCTCGCTGTAGCTCTCAGTGTAACACTCACTGTAACAGTCACTGTAACACTCACTGTAATTCTCACTGTAACACTCACTGCAACACTCACGGAAACTCTGACTGTAACACTCACTGTAACACTCACTGTAACACTCACTGTAACTCTCACTGTAACTCTCACTGTACCACTCGCTGTAACTCTCCCTGTAACACTCACTGTAACTCTAAATGTAACTCTCACAGTAAAACTCACTGTATCACTCACTGTAACACTCACGTGCTTTGTAACTCTCAATGTAACGATCACTGTAACTCTCACTGTAACTCTAAATGTAACTCTCACTGTAACACTCACTGTATCACTCACTGTAACACTCACGTGTTTTGTAACTCTCACTGTAACACTCACTGTAACACTCACTGTGACTCTCACTGTAACTCTCACTGTAACACTCAATGTAACTCTCACTGTAACTCTCCATGTAACTCTCACTGTAACTCTCACTGTCACTCTCACTGTAACACTCACGGTAACTCTCACGGTAACTCACACTGTAACTCTCGTTGTAACTCTCACTGTAACACTCACTGTAACTCTCACTGTAACTCTCCAAGTAACTCTCACTGTAACTCTCACTGTAACTCTCACTGTAACACTCACTGTAACTGTAAAACTCACTGTAACTCTCACTGTAACTCTCACTGTAACTCACACTGTGACTTTCACTGTAGCTCTCAATTTAACTCTCACTGTAACACTCACTGTAACTCTCACTGTAACTCTCACTATAACTCACACAGTAACTCTGACTAACTCTCACTGTAACTCTCACTGTAACTCTGACTGTATCTCTCACTGTAACTCTCACTGTAACTCTCATTGGAACACTCACTGTAACACTCACTTTATCTCTCACTGTAACAGTCGCTGTAACTCTCACGGTAACACTCACTATAACACTCACTGTAACAATCACTTTAACTCTCACTGTAACAGTCGCTGTGACTCTCACTGTAACTCTCACTGCAACACTCACTGTAACTCTCACTGTAACTCTCACTGCAACACTCACTGTAACTCTCACTGTAACTCTAAATGTAACTCTCACTGTAACACTCAATGTATCACTCACTGTAACACTCACAGTAACTCTCACTGTAACTCTCCCTGTAACACTCACTGTAACACTCACTGTAACACACACTGTAACTCTGACTGTAATTCTCACTGTAACACTCACTGTAACTCTCACTGTAACTCTCGTTGTAACTCTCACTATAACTCGGACTGTAACACTCATTGTAACTCTCACTGGAACTCTCACTGTAACACTCATTGTAACGCTCTCTGTAACTCTCACTGTTACTCTCACTGTAACTCTCACTGTAACACTCACTGTAACTGTAACTCTAACTGTAACACTCTCTGTAACTCTCACTGTAACACTCACTGTAATTCTCACTGTAACACTCACTGTAACTCTCACTGTAACACTCACTCTAACACTCACTGTAACTGTAACTCAAACTGTAACACTCTCAATGTAACTCTCACTGTAACACTCACTGTAATTCTGACTTTAACTCTCACAGTAACTCTCACAGTAACTCTCACTGTAACTCTCAATGTCACTCTCGCTGTAACCCTCACTGAAACTCTCACTGTAACAGTCACTGTAACTCTCACGGTAACTCTCACGGTAACTCTCACTGTAACTCTCGTTGTAACTCTCACTGTAACACTCACTGTAACTCTCACTGTAACTCTCCAAGTAACTCTCACTGTAACTCTCACTGTAACTCTCACTGTAACACTCACTGTAACTGTAAAACTCACTGTAACTCTCGCTGTAACCCTCACTGAAACTCTCACTGTAACAGTCACTGTAACTCTCACTGTAACTCTCACTGTGACTCTCACTGTAACTCTCACAGTAACACTCACTGTAACACTCACTGTAACACTCAATGTAATTCTCCCTGTCAATCTAACTGTAACTCTCACTGAAACTCACACTGTAACACTCACTCCACTCTCACTGTAACACTCACTGTAACTGTAACTTTCACTGTAACATTCACTGTAACACTCACTGTAACTCTCACTGTAACTCTCACTGTAACTCTCACTGTAACACTCATTGTAACCCTCACTGTATCTCTCACTGTTACACTCACTGTAACGCTCACTGTAACTCTCGCTGTAAATCTCACTGTAACACTCATTGTAACCCTCACTGTAACTCTCACTGTAACACTCACTGTAACTCTCACTGTAAATCTCACTGTAACTCTCACTGTAACTTACACTGTAACACTCACTGAAACTCTCACTGTAACACTCACTGTAACTCTCCCTGTCACTCTCACTGTAACTGTAACTCTCACTGTAACACTCACTGTAACACTTACTGTAACTCTCACTGTAACTCCCACTGTAACACTCACTGTAACACTCACTGTAACTGTAACTCTCACTGTAAAACTCACTGTAACACTCACTGTAACTGTAACACACACTGGAACTCTCACTGTGACACTCACTGTAACTCTCACTGTAACACTCACTGTAACTCTCACTGTAACTGTAACTCTCACTGTAACACTCACTGTAACTGTAACACTCACTGTAACACTCACTGTAACACTCACTGTAACACACACTGTAACTCTCACTGTAACTCTCACTGTAAGACTCACTGTAACAAACACTGTAACTCTCACTGTAACACTCACGGCAACACTCACTGTAACACACACTGTAACTCTCACTGTAATTCTCACTGTAACACTCTCTGTAACACTCTCTGTAACACTCACTGCAAATTTCACTGAAACTCTCACTGTAACTCTCACTGCAACTCGCACTGTAACACTCACTGTAACATTCACTGTAACACTCACTGTAACACTCACTGTAACACTCACTGTAACACTCACTGTAATTCTCACTGTAACTCTCACTGTAACACTCACTGTCACACTCACTGTAACTCTCACTGTAAATCTCACTGTAACACTCACTGTAACTCTCACTGTAACTCTCACTGTAACACTCACTGTAACAGTCACTGTAACTCTCACTGTAACACTCACTGTAACACTCACTGTAACACACACTGTAACTCTCACTGTAACACTCACTGTAACTCTCACTGTAACTGTTACTCTCACTGTAACACTCACTGTAACTGTAACTCTCACCGTAACACTCACTGTAACACACACTGTAACTCTCACTGTAACACTCACTGTAACACTCACTGAAACACACACTGTAACTCTCACTGTAACTCTCACTGTAACACTCACTGTAACTCTCACTGTAACACTCACTGTAACTCACACTGAAACTCTCACTGTAATTCTCACTGTAACTCTCACTGTAACACTCACTGTAACACACACTGTAACTCTCACTGTAACTCTCACTGTAACTCACACTGTAACACTCACTGTAACACTCACTGTAACACTCACTGTAACTCTCCCTGTCACTCTCACTGTAACTGTAACTCTCACTGAAACTCTCACTGTAACACTCACTCCACTCTCACTGTAACACTCACTGTAACTGTAACGGTCACTGTAACTCTCACTGTAACTCTCACTGTAACTCTCACTGTAACACTCACTGTAACACTCACTGTAACTGTAACACTCATTGTAACCCTCACTGTAACTCTCACTGTAACACTCACCATAGCTCTCACTGTAACTCTCACTGTAACTCTCACTGTAACTCTCACTGGAACTCTCACTGTAACTCTCACTGTAACACTCACTGTAACATTCACTGTAACTCTCACTCTACCACTCACTGTAACACTCACTGTAACACTCACTGTAACTCTCACAGTAACTCTCACTGTAACTCTCAATGTCACTCTCTCTGTAACCCTCACTGAAACTCTCACTGTAACAGTCACTGTAACTCTCACTGTAACTCTCACTGTGACTCTCACTGTGACTCTCACTGTGACACTCACTGGAACACTCACTTTAACACTCAATGTAATTCTCCCTGTCACTCTAACTGTAACTCTCACTGAAACTCACACTGTAACACTCACTCCACTCTCACTGTAACACTCACTGTAACTGTAACTTTCACTGTAACACTCACTGTAACACTCACTGTAACACTCACTGTAACTCTCACTGTAACTCTCACTGTAACTCACACAGTAACTCTCACTAACTCTCACTGTAACACTCACTGTTACTCTCACTGTAACTCTCACTGTAACTCTCACTAACTCTCACTGTAACTCTCACTGTAACTCTCATTGTAACTCTCACTGTAACTCTCACTGTAACACTCACTGTAACACTCACGGAAACTCTGACTGTAAAACTCACTGTAACTCTCACTGTAACTCTCACTGTAACTCACACAGTAACTCTCACTAACTCTCACTGTAACAGTCACTGTAACTCTCACTGTAACACTCATTGTAACACTCAATATCTCTCACTGTATCTCTCACTGTAACTCTCACTGTAACTCTCACTGTAACTCTCACTATAACACTCACTGTAACAATCACTTTAACTCACACTGTAACAGTCGCTGTGACTCTTACTGTAACTCTCACTGTAGCACTCACTGTAACTCTCACTGTAACTCTAAATGTAACTCTTACTGTAACACTCACTGCATCACTCACTGTAACACTCACGTGTTTTGAAACTCTCACTGTAACACTCACTGTAACACTCACTGTAACTCTCACTGTAACTCTCACTGTACCACTCGCTGTAACTCTCCCTGTAACACTCACTAACTCTCACTGTAACACTCACTGTAACTCTCACTGTAACTCTCACTGTAACTCTCACTGTCACTCTCACTGTAACACTCACTGTAAATGTAACACTCACTGTAACTCTCACTGTAACTCTCACTGTAACACTAACGGTAACTCTCACTGTAACTCTAACTGTAACTCTCACTGTAACACTCACTGTAACACTCACTGTAACTCTCACTGTAACTCTCACTGTAACACTCACTGTAACTCTCACTGTAACTCTCCAAGTAACTCTCACTGTAACTCTCACTGTCACTCTCACTGTAACACTCACTGTAACTGTTACACTCACTGTAACTCTCACTGTAACTATCACTGTAACTCTCACTGTAACACTCAGCGTAACTCTCACTGTAACTCTCACTGTAACTCTCACTGTAGCTCTCAATGTAACACTCACTGTAACACTCACTGTAACACTCACGGAAACTCTGACTTTAACACTCACTGTAACACTCAGGGTAACTCTCACTGTAACACTCACTGTAACTCTCGCTGTAGCTCTCAGTGTAACACTCACTGTAACACTCACTGTAACACTCACTGTAATTCTCACTGTAACACTCACTGCAACACTCACGGAAACTCTGACTGTAACACTCACTGTAACACTCACTGTAACTCTCATTGGAACACTCACTGTAACACTCACTGTAACACTCACTGTAACACTCACTGTAACTCTCACTGTAACTCTCACTGTACCACTCGCTGTAACTCTCCCTGTAACACTCACTGTAACTCTAAATGTAACTCTCACAGTAAAACTCACTGTAACTCTCCAAGTAACTCTCACTGTAACTCTCACTGTAACTCTCACTGTAACACTCACTGTAACTGTAAAACTCACTGTAACTCTCACTGTAACTCTCACTGTAACTCACACTGTAACTCTAAATGTAACTCTCACTGTAACACTCACTGTATCACTCACTGTAACACTCACGTGTTTTGTAACTCTCACTGTAACACTCACTGTAACACTCACTGTAACTCTCACTGTAACTCTCACTGTAACACTCAATGTAACTCTCACTGTAACTCTCCATGTAACTCTCACTGTAACTCTCACTGTCACTCTCACTGTAACACTCACGGTAACTCTCACGGTAACTCTCACTGTAACTCTCGTTGTAACTCTCACTGTAACACTCACTGTAACTCTCACTGTAACTCTCCAAGTAACTCTCACTGTAACTCTCACTGTAACTCTCACTGTAACACTCACTGTAACTGTAAAACTCACTGTAACTCTCACTGTAACTCTCACTGTAACTCACACTGTGACTTTCACTGTAGCTCTCAATTTAACTCTCACTGTAACACTCACTGTAACACTCACTGTATTTCTCACTGTAACACTCACTGTAACACTCACGGAAACTCTGACTGTAACACTCACTGTAACACTCACTGTAACTCTCACTGTAACTCTCACTGTAACTCACACAGTAACTCTGACTAACTCTCACTGTAACTCTCACTGTAACTCTGATTGTATCTCTCACTGTAACTCTCACTGTAACTCTCATTGGAACACTCACTGTAACACTCACTTTATCTCTCACTGTAACAGTCGCTGTAACTCTCACGGTAACACTCACTATAACACTCACTGTAACAATCACTTTAACTCTCACTGTAACAGTCGCTGTGACTCTCACTGTAACTCTCACTGCAACACTCACTGTAACTCTCACTGTAACTCTAAATGTAACTCTCACTGTAACACTCAATGTATCACTCACTGTAACACTCACAGTAACTCTCACTGTAACTCTCCCTGTAACACTCACTGTAACACTCACTGTAACACACACTGTAACTCTCACTGTAATTCTCACTGTAACACTCACTGTAACTCTCACTGTAACTCTCGTTGTAACTCTCACTATAACTCGGACTGTAACACTCATTGTAACTCTCACTGGAACTCTCACTGTAACACTCATTGTAACGCTCTCTGTAACTCTCACTGTAACACTCACTGTAACTCTCACTGTAACACTCACTGTAACTGTAACTCTAACTGTAACACTCTCTGTAACTCTCACTGTAACACTCACTGTAATTCTCACTGTAACACTCACTGTAACTCTCACTGTAACACTCACTCTAACACTCACTGTAACACTCACTGTAACACTCACTGTAACAATCGCTTTAACTCTCACTGTAACAGTCGCTGTGACTCTCACTGTAACTCTCACTGTAACTCTCACTGTAACTCTCACTGTGACTCTCACTGTGACTCTCACTGTAACTCTCACTGTAACACTCACTCTAACACTCACTGTAACACTCACTGTAACACTCACTGTAACAATCACCTTAACTCTCTCTGTAACAGTCGCTGTGACTCTCACTGTAACTCTCACTGTAACACTCACTGTAACTCTCACTGTAACTCTCACTGTGACTCTCACTGTAACTCTCACTGTAACACTCACTCTAACACTCACTGTAACACTCACTGTAACACTCACTGTAACTCTCACGGTAACACTCACTGTAACTGGAACACTCACTGTAACTCTCACTGTATGTCTCACTGTAACACTCACTGTAACTCTCACTGTAACACTCATGGTAACTCTCACGGTACCAGTCACTGTAACTCTCACTGTAACTCTCCAAGTAACTCTCACTGTAACACTCACTGTACCTGTAACACTCACTGTAACTCTCACTGTAGCTCTCACTGTAACACTCACTGTAACACTCACTGTAACACTCACTGTAATTCTCACTGTAACACTCACTGTAACACTCACGGAAACTCTGACTGTAACACTCATTGTAACACTCACTGTAACTCTCACTGTAACTCTCACTGTAACTCACACAGTAACTCTCACTAACTCTCACTGTAACTCTCACTGTAACTCTGACTGTATCTCTCACTGTAACTCTCACTGTAACTCTGACTGTATCTCTCACTGTAACTCTCACTGTAACTCTCATTGGAACACTCACTGTAACACTCACTTTATCTCTCACTGTAACAGTCGCTGTAACTCTCACTGTAACACTCATTGTAACACTCAATATCTCTCACTGTATCTCTCACTGTAACTCTCACTGTAACACTCACTGTAACTCTCACTGTAACTCTAAATGTAACACTCAATGTATCACTCACTGTAACACTCACTGTAACACTCACGTGTTTTGTAACTCTCACTGTAACACTCACTGTAACACTCACTGTAACTCTCACTGTAACTCTCACTG